>NC_079209.1:59016572-59316572 GCF_026745355.1 Beta vulgaris subsp. vulgaris
TGAAACGGGGGAGTATATTTGATGGCAATGTTGTATTTTCCTCCTCTCTTTCATCTTCATCGTTCAAATTGATCCTCCTTTCGTTTTCATCTTTCCTTTTCTCTCCCAATTATATATTACTTTTCATGTTAACAATCAACAAAAAAGTTAAACCTAACCTACGATATTGTTGTCCAATGAAAAATGGAAAAATCATTTTTCACCAAACCAAACAAATAATGACAATGCATTTGATTAACAATATATATAGAGTTAGTTTTGCGTGGATCCGGTCCACAATAATATTATTGTGGACCAAATTCACTTATTTAATATAATGATCCTTTTTTCATATAGTAATCTTTTAAAATCTTAAGTTATACTTTATAGTTACTATTTATCATAGTGACATTTTTTTAATATAGTCCTTTTTTTTGTTTATCATAATGAAATTTTCACTTTGTGACATACTAATTTTTTCTTTTCACATAGTCAAATTTTACAATCTATATCTACTATATATATTTTTTATTTAGTGATCCTTCTCTCATAAATCATATGAATTAACATTAAATTTACACTAATTTATTGTGGTCGGATTAAGTCCATGTAAGTTTTTATATGTCATGGAGAGAATAGGAAAGGAGGAAGAAAGTGAGGGAACCATATTTGCCCTAGAGAGAGAGTAAGATTTAGAGTAGTTGACAACTCCCTCAAATTCAGCCTGGATTTGACTCTTACCAAATTTGTTTTGAAATGATTTATCTCATCCTATTCCTCTTACGAAAATCGATGTTACCATATCAAAACACTTAGTATCTAAATCTCTATTATTATACCCCCTCCGTTTCATTCTAATTTACACACACTTTTTATGCATGTCAATGCAAAATTTTGAGAACATATATATTTAGTTTTGTATTTGTAAAAATTATAAAAAGTACATTATTAATAAAATACTACCTCCGTTTTCTAAAGATCTTCCTTGTTACTGTTCCTACATATACCAAGGAGGATTCATTTGTGTGGGGGTATGGGGCAGGTAAAATAGGAGAGAGAAAGGGAGTAAAATTGAATTAATAATGTAATGGTAGACCATGTGATAGGCACATGAGAGAATAAAAAGAGAAAAAATTCCAAATAAGGAATAAAGTAAAAGAGGGAAGGTCTTTTGAAAACACACTTAAACGGAAAGAGAGAAGATCTTTAGGAAACGGAGGGAGTACATGTTATGATGAATCTAACAAGATCCCACATGACTATATTTTCATCTGCGTATAAATCACAAATGATGGTCAAAGTGAAATTTGTGAATAGTGTAAAATATCAAAGTATAACAATTAATATGGAACATAGAGAGTATAAGCCAAGAGGGAGGTATAGTGTCCCCTCTTGAAAATACTTATATACTCTTAATCTCACAAAAAATAATAAAGAAAAGATTTTCTTAATTCTTTTCTCATTTACAAATATGGGTAAAGGAGAGTTATACATTACCCAGGGCCGTCTTAAACTATTTGGGGGCCCTGTGCTATTTATAAAATCATATTTAACAGCTTTGAGATATTTGCATCTTTTTTTTCATAATCAAGCAACCTTTTTTTAATACTCCTTATTTTATAATTAGACAATCAAAGAAGTTTAAATGTTTTATGTATTGGGAAATAATGAACCAAGCAAAGTTTGGTCTAGTGGTAAAGGTTTGACCTCATGAGATCAAATCTCACTAGGTGCTTTTTGCAGGTGAGGTTTCCCTTAAATAAAAAAATATTGAAAAACAATGAATAAAATCATATACAAAATTTATAGTTTTCTATAGACTTGTAATAAAGGTGTAGAATGTAGATGACTTATGGTTTTATTTGAATGGAATTGTCATTTCATATGGTTATGATTACATGAATAATAAGGTGAAATGATTGAAAACCGGCAATAGACCTAGTTTTTTGAAAAATAAAAGTTTAGAAGGTGGAAAATATTAATAGCCAAGTTTCCAAAAAAATAAATTGTAGAGAGAAAATTAGAATACCCCCTCCTTAAGCGTTTGGTGGAGAAAAATTCTACAAAAAGTCTCACTACTTGGTTGAATACTACTTTATAATCTGTTCTTCATCTGATATTGATATTTTTTTGATTCAATTTCAGGATAAAGTATATACAACATCAACTACAGATGATTTGCCAGCTGGGAACTGCTGCCTTGTCTGTATGGAAAACCGTGGGTGTCATACAGTTCTCTCAAGAACAAAACTCATGACTAAGTTGATCAAAAGGAGGAAGGCCGAGGAAGTTTTTGCCATATTTGAAGGCTTGATGGAAGAGGGACACAAACCAACTCTTGTGACATATACTACACTATTAGCTGCCCTTACTGCCCAAAAGAAGATCAAATCTATTCCTTCTCTCATCTCTATGGTGGAAGAGAAAGGAATGAAACCAGACTCGATTTTCTTCAATGCTGCTATCAATGCTTATTGTGAAGCAGCTGACATGAAAGGAGCAATAAAAATATTTTACCGGATGAAGCAAAATGGCTGTAACCCCACTATAAGTACTTTCAATACATTGATGAAAGGATATGGCCTTGTAATGTCTGAAGAGGGGAATGTCAAACCTAATGATATGACTTACAATATTCTAGTTCGAGCATGGTGCAACAAGAACATAAATGAAGCATGGAATGTAGTGTATAAAATGGTGGCCTCGGGTTTACAGCCTGATGTTGTCACCTACAATACATTAGCAAGGGCTTATGCACAGAGTGGAGAGACTAATAAAGCTGAGGCAATTATACATGAAATGCAAAAGAATAAAACTGAGCCTAACGAACGGACATGTGGCATCATCATTAGTGGATATTGCACTGAAGGAAACATGGTTGATGCGTTACGTTTTCTGTATCGGATGAAGGATCTGGGAGTGCTCCCAAATCTTGTTGTGTTTAACACGCTTATCAAAGGATTTTTAGACACTATGGACACTGATGGTGTTGATGAGGTATACTTATATATATCTTCTTTTTCTTTTCCACGATGATTTTGTATTTTCCATATCAGTTATGCAAAAGGCTTCAATTAAGTCACACATCCACCATTCTTTCTCTGCATCTAAAGATTGTTTAAGCTACATCCAGGACAGAGGAAATATGTTATATACAAAATATGCTTTTCTACATTAGATTCTCTTATGATGTGAACCTATTGCTTCTCACAGGCGTTGACTTTGATGGAAGAGTTTGGGATCAAGCCAGATGTGGTAACATTTAGCACAATAATGAATGCATGGAGCTCAGCAGGACTAATGACAAAATGCAAGGACATGTTTAATGACATGGCAAAGGCTGGTGTAAAACCTGATATCCACGCGTTCAGCATTCTTGCAAAAGGTTATGTTCGTGCAGGTGAACCTGATAAAGCCGAAACTCTCCTGATGTCCATGGCTGAATCGGGTGTTCATCCAAATGTTGTAATATTCACTACTGTTATCAGTGGTTGGTGCAGTGTAGGAAAGATGGAATATGCAATGCGAGTGTTTGAGAAGATGAATGAGATGGGGGTTTCCCCTAATCTGAAAACATATGAAACTTTGATATGGGGTTTCGGGGAAGCTAAACAGCCCTGGAAAGCAGAAGAATTGCTTCAGAACATGGAAGAAATGGGTATATTTCCTGAAGACAGCACTATCCGGCTTGTTGCAGATGCTTGGCGTTCCATTGGTTTGATAAATGAAGCCCAAAGAGTGATGAAGTTTCAAGGAGCTGAGAAGTGTTGACTTCAGAGAGAACATATCAAGATCAAAAGATTGAGGGTAATTCTAAAGTACTTAAACAACTGGGTTCTTTGCAACTGACCAAAAAGGGGAAGCTGCTGCAAATACCAGAAAATGGGTAAGGAATGTATCAGCAGGAAGAAATGTCAGATCTTTTGCTCGTCGATGTGGATTTGGTGTAAGGCAGTATTTTGTATGCCGGAAGAAGTTCCTCAATGAGGTTCATATACCAGGGAGGTTTGTAAATTCATGTAAAGCAGTGATATAGAGTTTGTAAATTGATGGACAGAGTTGATGGATTCAGTCAACTGACTAGAATTTGGCTGACATGAAGTTGTCATACACAAAATTTGAACTATTGGAACACTTTCTTGGTAAGGAAACATCTTTTGTGGTTTAGTAGAAAGATTAATTGAGCTTCATGATTCTGGATCAAGTTCTTCAGAGTTCAATTCCAGGTGATTATACATAATATATTATTTGCAAAAATTTCTGTAAACAGTAAGCACACTTCAAATGCAGATAATTGTAATTAGAAAAATACTACTGTAATTAGTGAATATATGTTGTTTCCAGGTGCCTTGTTGGATATAAAATTTTGCCTTGTTAGATGTTGATTAAAATAAGCTGGATACCTGTACTACAGGGATTCTTGACAAATAGTATGTTCATGTGACAAAAAGAAGCATAGTTTGGATTTAAAGCACAATATACCTCTAAGATTATTGTACTTCTTTTCAAGGTGGTGGTTTTTTTTTTTTTTTTTTTTTGACTTAGTTGGAGATATGTAGACTAATTGAAACATATTTTAACAAGTTGAACTAGTTTTTAGGCCTGTGCTCCAGGTAATTATTATTTTTATTTATTAATATCTTACTTTGAAATTATACACAAACATTACTTGGTTTAGTGATTGAGATATTAGTATAGTAACTTGAAGTTGTAAGATCAGATCTTATACCATGTATTTTTTAATTTTTTTTATGTATGTGCTTCAAACACATTTTAAATACTCCGAGAGCACTAAGAAAGCTTAGATGCATTGTCCAAAGTTAACTAAATATAGGAAAAATTACCTGTATATACGTAAATATTTACCGTTTAAGAAAAACACTTACAATCTGGTGAGAAAAGTTGTTCCAAAAACAATATTTCATTTGGCTGAAATGGTTGGCTATTAAGACATTGTTCCATTGTTCCATTATTTATATAAATGTGAGTACTATTTCTTTTCTAGTGACTGTGGAGCATTTGTTAGCGAGCTGTTTTAATCATATTTAATGGCTTATTTAGTGGGATCACATAATACATCAACATCTTAACCGTGAAGAAGCATATTCTTAAATAAGAAATCTTGTTACCAAAAGAATAATTAGATATATTGACTACTATTTAAATTATACACTGATATACGTGAAACTTAAATGATCCAATTATAGACAAACTCAAGAAGTAAACATTAGGCCTAGGGTTTATAAGATAAGCATAAAAAAGCAAATATAACTTGATAACTTATTTACAAATAATTAAGTGAACTTGATCAAATTTAGTCTGCTTTGACCATTACAATCAAACCCCACATATTACAAACACGTAGTTATTGGCCATACATACATATATGACACAGAATCACAAGATAGCCAACTAAGGAACAGTTAAGCTTAGCTTGAATTACTTTGGGTGAGACTTCACTTCATGACCTCAAGTTTAGGGATCTTAGTACTATAGAGTGAGGGTACTTGAAAGAAGATCCCCCTTACCATTTCCGCTCTTTCCAAGTATTTGAGCCTCTGGGTTAAACCTTGTACAAGGATAGCCCAAAAGTTATTCATCTTACCAATCTTTAAAAAAAAAAGTTCACCAAGGAGCAGGGACATCCTTTATTTAGTTTAACACCGTCTTGCTTTCATTCCTGATTTCAAACTCATAAACCATCTTATGAGCAAAAATTCAGTTTCAGCTATTCCTTTAACACAATACACAATCATTTTAGTACCTAAAATATGTTAGTGCTTATTTTATCATTTAAGATAACTAAAATGGATCGCCAAACAAAGCTAATCTAGTTCTAACACATTATTGATTATATATTATTATTTCTAATGCATATTACAATAATACATGATGATACAATAATAATCAACACTCATACACGTGTATTGCTGCCATACAAATAACAATGCATATTACAAATACACATCTCCACAAACCTTGGTACATCTTCAGTCTCGATGGTAGAAGCTATAACCCTTCAGCATGGAGTCAGGCTAGCAATTCAAAATGCTATTACTCATCTCCACATCGAAGGAGATAACCTCATGGTTATCAACTCCATCAAAGGCATCTAGTCCCCCCTTGGCAGATCGCCCAAATCATTTAGGATATCCAGATTTCTCTCCGCTCCACTTTTTCTTGAACCATTCGACATGTCTACTGGGAAGCAAATAAAGCAGCAAATTGAATTATCAATGTTGGGCACCTCAAAGATTCTAGTTTTTGTATTGAAAATCGTACTCATTCAACTCTTCCTAACCTTCTTTTTCCTTACTTTTATAAAATAGATTAAAAATATTACAAATACACAACTGTAATTTTTTTTTATTGACCGATTCACACTGGTACACTCATAATGACCCACATATCAGTAAAAAATGTAAATAATTAAATACATCCCTTATTTAGTTTGAAGTACTTAGTTTGCAAACAACCAAACAAAAACATATCCAACTTAATTCATACAATATTTTGGATCCAATAAACTGATAAACTGGTGAACTTATTGACTTAAAACATCGTTCACTTTTTTATTCCATGGTGATGATCATCCAAATCTTTGGTAGCAGCAAGCCAGGAATCAAGCAATTCAGATGGTTCAGGGATACCAGGATGCTGCTTCTCATATTTTAATGTCCACGTCCCTATGCTGGTTTTCTCATCCTTGGGTATCACATGGAATTCCCCTGTAAGAGTCTTATACTCATCCAATAAATCGCCTTCAATCACTCGGTATCTCACATACTTCTTCTCTTCATCAATCTCTTCAAGTATACTCTTTGCTACGCAAGACTTCCCACCTAATTAATTAATTAAACCACAAGGTTAATATACATACATAGGAGTACTTCATATTATATATATGCTTTTCGGATTTTATTAGTTTATCTATTTCTTTTAGCATAGAGTTTTAGGAGAAATAGGGTATGTGAGTCATATGAGGGAAGTGAAAGTATTAATCTGTTGCGTTTGCGTATTGTATTGAAGTTAATGTTGAGAGCGAAGAGAATAGAGTGAGCAAAACTTTATTGTAAAGACTAAGAAATGGGTAAAAGTAATGATTTTTTTTTATTCGGTAATTTACTGGCCAAGCAAGCTTGGCCCTCATGAGGGAGGAGGTAAGAAAGAGATCCCAACCCATAAAGAAATTTCCAGAGACTGGAAAGTGGGAATTCATATCCAGAGGCATAAATCTATCCAAACACCTTAAATATGGGGTTGATGAGAATCGACCTCCCGACCATGAGGTTGGGAGGTGGGAGCTCCAATCATTGGGCTCCCACATAATTCTCGGGTAAAAGTAATGAATGACGATCCAAAAAAAAGTGGGTAAACTAATAAAAATTGAAGGAAGTAGTAATTAGTTATCATGTGTTTGATTAGCAATTACATTGTCAAGTGTAGTTTCTTAATTAAAGTTGAAAAACTTATTAGGGCCAAGTTTTTGTTCCCCAACCTTTAGAAAAAATTTAATTCTTTCCAATTATATTGCATACAATATATATATACATAATTCGAAATACCAATTATAATAGCACAAGAGTACGTAGATGAATATTTAATTTCAATAAGAGACATACCTAAAGTGTAGTTCCAAACAGTTGTACAGCCAACTTTACCGTGGTCTCCCTCATGTAAGTCAACAGCTTGAACAAAATGAGAGGCTGCATGGGAAACATGATGAGGTTTACTCGAAAGTATGTCATGGAGGACATCTGCAGCACTTTCTCTGATCTCAACCTCACCTTCAAGCTTACGTTTAAGACTCATACTTTCTCACTCTTATACAACTTTAGAGATTACACTTTAATTACAGTATGTCTGATATGTTATCTCACGTACACAAAATAGAGGTGCATATTATAGCCCTTTTATAGGAGAGAGACGCAGCTGATGTAACTATTTTTTTTTTAAAAAAAAATCTCGAGTATTTTTGAGGTTTGACGTAATTCTCAAATTAACTTTTATAGTTAGAGAATTTCTCAGATACTTTGAACTTTGTGTTTAGAGCTCAAAATACCCTTATCATACACCGAAATTCAAGTGTATTAATTTTCTAAGATACCCTTGAAACTTAAACTTTGAACTTCAAAATTCAATAAAAGGTATTTTGAGAATTAAACCAAACCTAAAGAGTATCTCAGGAAATTTTCTTTTTTTCAACCACAAAGAGAAATTATTACAATAGACATATCTTTGTCCTTTAATGTTTTTTCTTTTTTCCAATTTTTGTATACAAACTAGTATTTTGGCCCGGTCAATGTCTAAGAGTCGGTTACAATTATCAAATATATTATTATTAATACATTTTATAATCAAATGTTATTAGCTTTTTATAATATTATGTTTAATGCAGAATTGGAAAATGAAAGTTATGGCATGATAAATTATTTTACAAAAACTTTTAAGAAATTGGGGGATAAATATAATAATTTTAATGGTATTGGGGTAAGAGAATGTTGATAGTTAATAAAAGTGTAAGAGATCAAAAAGTTTGTTTATGTCTTTATAATTATGTATAATTATAAGAATTTATTATGTTTTACTATGAAACATTAAGCATTCACATTGTAATGGATCAATAGTTAAACTCTCACATTTCATTTCAAAAGTTATGTGTATCACGTGGCACCGTTTCTTTAATTGAAACGCCTTTTAATATATGCGTATAGATTACCATTTTCAACATTATTGCTAAATAAAGACCGACATTGATGAATCCTGGTGAAAATATAGTTTGTGGATATTAAGCGAGTAATTGACATTATTGCTAATAGAGACCGACATAAATGAATCCTCATGAAAATATAGTTTGTGGATATTAGGCAAGTAATTGTGGCATAACGTTGTAAATGATAATACTTTCAGACATGTTCTATTCAACTTATTTATGCTTATCTGAACTCCATTAAATTTATCTGAATTTATTAGACTTTATTAATCTTTAATAAATCTTATATGAATTTACTAGACCTTTTTATAAGAATACTAGACTTTATTTTTACTTATTTTTATTAGGAAAATGATATATAAGGTGCTTAAAATGGAAATAAAATATTGAATCAAGCATTTATTACCTCAATTGACGTGAAAATGTGTCTTGAATTTTTAAACTGTTTCTATTTAAAGAAATGTATTTAATACTTATATGTAGCCCTACCCTTTTTATTAAACCGAACTTAGGTTCAAAGAAAGAAGAAAACTACTTATACCAGTCACCGTTAATATGAATATGGTTGACAGTTGACACCTTGTCGTCGTAACTGTTGGGTTTGGTGGCTCAAATTCTTTTATGGCTCAATTAGTAGTTTGTCACATAGATATCTCAGAAATTACACTATTACTGTATTACAGTATATCTGATATTATTATCTCACGTGGACAAAATAGAGGTGCATATTTTTTTTGAGGAGAGAGAGGTGAGGTACTATTTTTTTTATTATTTTGAAACTACAAAGAGAAATTATTATAATACACTAATTAATGTCGTTGTCCCTTAATGTTTATTCCAATATTGTAAACAAATTTCGCATTCTCAAGATTCCTATATAAGACAGACCGACAGAAATTTTATCCTGATGAAAGAATGGTTTGTGGATGTTAAGAAAGTTATTGTGGCATAATATTATACACAAATTATTAAAATAAGCGGTTTAGTTTTAATATAAAATTAGACAAATTTAATATTGAATTTTTGATATTTTCTAACAAGCACATTCTATTTCATTCCAACCTAACACTATTTTAGGTATACCTTCTCTTCTCATCCTTTTTTTGTTTTCTTGATTATTCTCGAACTATAACAGACAATTTTAAAAAATAACTCGATAGTCTTACGAAACGTATAAAACTAGTCACTAAATGAATTAACTAGTCACTGAACGGGTTAAAGAATATCAGTACTATATAGATTAAACTGGTCACGAAATAGATTATACTGGTACCTAAATAGATTAAACTAGTCAATATCTAAAAAAAGGTGGCATGTTCTCTTTTTAATATTGGACTTAGACCGTGCCTAATTTTAAATTAAAAGTAGACGGTCTCTTACAAGACCAACTGAATATCGAAATCGATAACACTTTTAGAGCTATCTTATTCAACTTATTTTGGCTAATTATTAAATTTTATTAGTCTTTATCAACACTTATTTGAATTTATTATACCTTATTTCGTGAGAATATCAAACCTTATTGATAGAGTATAAAACTATTATTGGGGCTCCAATCATCAGCTTAATCTTTTGGTTGAACTGGTCATTTGACATGGTATTAAAGTAGAGCTGATCATTTTGGCCCGACTCGATTTTGGCCAGAATTTTTCAGCCTGCGGTCGGACCCAGCCCGAATTATTTTTGGCTTTGGGCGGGCCAGATGCGATTTTTAGTCTATTTTTTTGGCCTGACCCGATTTGCCCGAAAAGCCTGCTAATTTTGGTTCGAAATAGCGGCCTTTGGGCATAAAAACTCGGTCCGAATAATGGCTCTGCCCGACCAATGGGCAAATCTTTTTGTCGCGGCCCGGTCCGGATCACCTCTATATTAAAGCCAGCGTGACATAAAGGTCACAGGTTTAAATCTCATTCAATCCTCCATCCTGGGTGGAATATTTAGTGACAGGTATATATGAGAGAAACTTTTGCTGCATCCACACTTTAGGCTCAATGAGTACTCGTATGAGGGGGGTGATATGGTGTAAAACTATTCCTAGACTTCAACCATTAGCTTAACATTTTGGTTGAGTTGGTCCTTTGACATGGTACCAGAATCAGCGTGACATAAAGGTCACGGGTTAAAACCTCGTCCACCCCGCCTATTCTAAGTGGAATATGTAACGTCAGGTATTAAGGAGACATGTGCTGTATCCACACTTCAGCCCAATGGGCTCTCCCGTGAGGGGGGGGGGCGTGATAGAGTATAAACTATTCGTGGGACTCCAACCATCACCTTAAACTTTTGGTTGAGTTCGTCCCTTGACATGGTAGCAGAGTCAGCTTGAGATAAATGCTGCTTTCTAAGTGGAATATCTAGCGCCAGGTATGAGGGAGACACGTGTTGCATCCACTTCAAACTCAATCGGCTCTCGCATGAGGGGGCATGATAGAGTATAAAAGTATTCATGGACTCCAACCATTATCTTAAACTTTTGGTTGAGTTAATCCTTTGACATGGTATTAGAGCCAGCGTGACATAAAGGTCAGGGGTTCAAATCTCAGCCACCCTCTTATTCTAAATGAAATATTTGACGCCATGTATGAGTGAGGTTTGTGCTGCATCCATACTTCAAGTCTTATAGACTCTCGTCTAATAGAACGTAATAGAGTGTAAAATTATTATTATAATTTAACCATTCACTTAAATTTTTGATTGAGTTAATCCTTTAACACTTATTATTAGTGAGCTGAACTTATCTTCAAAGAATGCTATATACGAAGAAAAAATTTCCTACACCATTCATTTGAATACGGTTGAAACTCTGTTTTCGTAGGTGTTAGCTAGGTTTGGTGGCTCAAATTAATTTATGGCCCAATTAGTAGTTTGCCACATTGATATCTCATCAATTATGGGTCTGGCAATTGCAAATGGCATGGAGATCATTTCATATTTCCAGTACATAAGCCCAGAGTTCAGGCGATGAGTTCAGGCGATGTGTAATGCGATCTCTTCCATGGGTTTGAGTTTTTGTTTTGCATGTAGATTGTATTTTTGAGTTTTTTTTAGATCTAGGTTTGTTTTTGTTAATTTTCATTTTAGTTGTTTTTTTTCTTTTTTTTCGTTTTTCTAGATCTAGGTTTGTTAGGGTCAAACCCATGGAAATGGGATGTGTAATGGAGGGAAATGGGCTAGTGAAAGGGGAAATGGGCTGTGAGGAAGCGCGTTTTGTTTTAGAAAAAAAAAGGGAAATATAATGCGGTTCAAGAAACCGCATCAGATTTTCAAAAAAACCACATCCGTTTTTTAATTTGATGCGGTCCACAAGAGGACCGCATCAAATTTCACTTCCAGCTTTCCTTTTCACTTTTTCAATTGATTTTCTGATGCGGTTTTGTAAAAACCACATATGTTACAAAGTGACCGATGAGGTTTTTTCCACCAATGTATTAAAAGACGTATTTATACAAGGAATGGTAGCAGATTAATAAAGTGCAAGCCTGGCTTGCTGCTACCATAAACAAGGATGATCATTTGTTACAAAGGGCTATGTATATCATTTTCCTATTATTAATAACAAAGTGCATTAATTAAACAAGAAATTATTGACTGCTGGTACAAATAATTAAAAAAGTTAGTACAAATTTGTAAAAGAAAGATTGTTAGAGGTTATTATTAATTACAAAGTGCATTGGTTTTCAATTATCACTAATAATTAATACTTTTTTTTGAGGGGGATATAATTAATATTTAGTACTCAAAGTTTATACCACCAAATTAAACATGACATACTTTCAAATTAAAACAGTTAAACATGAACATGATATATTATTAAACATGACATTATTGACTATTTATAGTGAACCCAAAGGCCACATAGCCACACATTACACATACAAAGGTCAGCAGTCTACTAGGGCTGCCATTTATTCCACTGGTACGTAATTAGTTATAATATATTTGATCATACATAATAATGCATACTTTTAGGGTTTAAACATAATTAAAACATCGTACGTTCACATAATCAATCTGTTCATCATCACTTCTTTATGCCATGGACATGGTGATGATCATCCATGTCTATGGTAGCAGCAAGCCATGCATCAAGCAAATCAGTTGGCTCAGGAACACCAGAATGCAGCTTCTCATACTCAAATATGTACTTCACTATGCAGTTCTTCGCATCCTTAGGTATCACTTGGCATGTAAGAGATAAGGTTTTGTACTCGTCGAACATGTCGCCTTCGATGGCTCGGTATTTGACAAACTTCTTCTCCTCATCAATTTCTTCAAGTACACTCTTTGCTACTAAAGGCTTCCCACCTAAAACCATTATATGATTAGGGAATATATATAATAATAACTTACTTTGTATAGATTATAGATTTATAGTGTTTGGTTCGACATGAATCTTCTCGCCAAATTTCTTTTATATCTATACAAATATATTAAAAGGCATGTGAAAACAAGAAACTGTGCCACGTGGCGCTCTCCCTCGAGACCTCAAGTAGATATACTAAAGTTTTAACCACTCGGCTAAGTTGTATTTAGTGTTATTATCATAAAGTATTATATTAATAAATGAAATTTTTTCTTACCTGAGGCATAGTCCGGACCTAATAACTAGTTGGTTTGTAAAAGGTGGAAGATAGTTCTATCAACGTAATATAAAAAATAGAGTTCGTATTGTGTCGGACTCGTCCGACACAATATTCTCGTCGGACTCGTCCGACACAATATTCTCGTCGGACCACTTCACTTGAGTTTCAGGTAGTCTTCATTTTTTTTCAGGTAGTCTTTTTTTTTTTCAGTTAGTCTTAATTTGTTTTCAGTTAGTCTTAATTTATTTTCAGTTAGTCTTCATTTTTTTCAGTTAGTCTAAATGAAAGTAACTTAGGTCTAAATGAAAGTAACTTATTCTAACGGAAAGTAACTTAGGTCTAAATGAAAGTAAGTTAACTCTAAATGAAAGTAACTTAGGTCTAAATGAAAGTAACTTAGGTCTAACTGAAAGTAACTTAGGTCTAACTGAAAGTAACTTAGGTCTAAATGAAAGTAAGTTAGGTCTAAATGAAAGTAACTTGGATTCTTAGTTTTATTATTCTTTCATTTAACAACTAACTAATATTATATATAAAAAAAAACACTAACATCTTCCTCTCACTTTCTCCTTCTTCTTCATTCCTCTTATAGCTGATTTTTTCCTCACTTCATATGAAAAATCATCTAAGTAGAACTAATATGAAATCACCACAGATATCTAGTTGGGGTTGGAGAAGACCATGGTGGTGTTTGTGTATTATTTTTTCTCAAAACATATATTAGTCTTCGTCGGCGAAGTAAGAAGGACAATCATCATCTTCTGCTAAAACAAACACTGAGAAATCGTCATCTTCTGCTGAGCTTGGTCTTCAACCTCGCCATAGTCGACGTTGTTGATGTCGGCGAAGTAAGAAGGACAATCAGAATTCGCCGTCCGACGGAAAGTATTGGGTCAGACGGTCTGACCCAATACTTTCACTAAAAAAATATTACCCCTTCTGTTTTAAAATCGAAGGCATTCACGTTTTACGAAAATTTGTTTTGACCACAAATATCTCTCAAATACGATAAATGAAAATTATATTATTGGATTTGTCTTGAAAAATACTATATTATTATTATTTTAAAAAAAAAATTATCAACATAAATAGAGAGTATGTAATTAACGCTCAAGGTTCGAACTTGAACATCATGCGTATATTATATTTTGAAACGGGGAGTATATTTGATGGCAATGTTGTATTTTCCTCCCTCTCTTTCATCTTCAGTTCAAATTGATCCTCCTTTCGTTTTCATCTTTCCTTTTCTCTCCCAATTATATATTACTTTTCATGTTAACAATCAACAAAAAAGTTAAACCTAACCTACGATATTGTTGTCCAATGAAAAATGGAAAAATCATTTTTCACCAAACCAAACAAATAAAGACAATGCATTTGATTAACAATATATATAGAGTTAGTTTTGCGTGGATCCGGTCCACAATAATATTATTGTGGACCAAATTCACTTATTTAATATAATGATCCTTTTTCATATAGTAATCTTTTAAAATCTTAAGTTATACTTTATAGTTACTATTTATCATAGTGACATTTTTTTAATATAGTCATTCTTTTCAAATTAGTTTATCATAATGAAATTTTCACTTTGTGACATACTAATTTTTTCTTTTCACATAGTCAAATTTTACAATCTATATCTACTCATCTATATATATTTTTTATTTAGTGATCCTTCTCTCATAAATCATATGAATTAACATTAAATTTACACTAATTTATTGTGGATCGGATCAAGTCCATGTAAGTTTTTATATGTCATGGAGAGAATAGGAAAGGAGGAAGAAAGTGAGGGAACCATATTTGCCCTAGAGAGAGAGTAAGATTTAGAGTAGTTGACAACTCCCTCAAATTCAGCCTGGATTTGACTCTTACCAAATTTGTTTGAAATGATTTATCTCATCCTATTCCTCTTACGAAAATCGATGTTACCATATCAAAACACTTAGTATCTAAATCTCTATTATTATACCCCTCCGTTTCATTCTAATTTACACACACTTTTTATGCATGTCAATGCAAAATTTTGAGAACATATATATTTAGTTTTGTATTTGTAAAAATTATAAAAAGTACATATTAATAAAATACTACCTCCGTTTTCTAAAGATCTTCCTTGTTACTGTTCCTACATATACCAAGGAGGATTCATTTGTGTGGGGGTATGGGGCAGGTAAAATAGGAGAGAGAAAGGGAGTAAAATTGAATTAATAATGTAATGGAGACCATGTGATAGGCACATGAGAGAATAAAAAGAGAAAAAATTCCAAATAAGGAATAAAGTAAAAGAGGGAAGGTCTTTTGAAAACACACTTAAACGGAAAGAGAGAAGATCTTTAGGAAACGGAGGGAGTACATGTTATGATGAATCTAACAAGATCCCACATGACTATATTTTCATCTGCGTATAAATCACAAATGATGGTCAAAGTGAAATTTGTGAATAGTGTAAAATATCAAAGTATAACAATTAATATGGAACATAGAGAGTATAACCAAGAGGGAGGTATAGTGTCCCCTCTTGAAAATACTTATATACTCTTAATCTCACAAAAAATAATAAAGAAAAGATTTTCTTAATTCTTTTCTCATTTACAAATATGGGTAAAGGAGAGTTATACATTACCAGGGCCGTCTTAAACTATTTGGGGGCCCTGTGCTATTTATAAAATCATATTTAACAGCTTTGAGATATTTGCATCTTTTTTTTCATAATCAAGCAACCTTTTTTTAATACTCCTTATTTTATAATTAGACAATCAAAGAAGTTTAAATGTTTTATGTATTGGGAAATAATGAACCAAGCAAAGTTTGGTCTAGTGGTAAAGGTTTGACCTCATGAGATCAAATCTCACTAGGTGCTTTTTGCAGGTGAGGTTTCCCTTAAATAAAAAAATATTGAAAAACAATGAATAAAATCATATACAAAATTTATAGTTTTCTATAGACTTGTAATAAAGGTGTAGAATGTAGATGACTTATGGTTTTATTTGAATGGAATTGTCATTTCATATGGTTATGATTACATGAATAATAAGGTGAAATGATTGAAAACCGGCAATAGACCTAGTTTTTTAAAAATAAAATTTAGAAGGGTGGAAAATATTAATAGCCAAGTTTCCAAAAAAATAAATTGTAGAGAGAAAATTAGAATACCCCCTCCTTAAGCGTTTGGTGGAGAAAAATTCTACAAAAAGTCTCACTACTTGGTTGAATACTACTTTATAATCTGTTCTTCATCTGATATTGATATTTTTTTTGATTCAATTTCAGGATAAAGTATATACAACATCAACTACAGATGATTTGCCAGCTGGGAACTGCTGCCTTGTCTGTATGGAAAACCGTGGTGTCATACAGTTCTCTCAAGAACAAAACTCATGACTAAGTTGATCAAAAGGAGGAAGGCCGAGGAAGTTTTTGCCATATTTGAAGGCTTGATGGAAGAGGGACACAAACCAACTCTTGTGACATATACTACACTATTAGCTGCCCTTTACTGCCCAAAAGAAGATCAAATCTATTCCTTCTCTCATCTCTATGGTGGAAGAGAAAGGAATGAAACCAGACTCGATTTTCTTCAATGCTGCTATCAATGCTTATTGTGAAGCAGCTGACATGAAAGGAGCAATAAAAATATTTTACCGGATGAAGCAAAATGGCTGTAACCCCACTATAAGTACTTTCAATACATTGATGAAAGGATATGGCCTTGTAATGTCTGAAGAGGGGAATGTCAAACCTAATGATATGACTTACAATATTCTAGTTCGAGCATGGTGCAACAAGAACATAAATGAAGCATGGAATGTAGTGTATAAAATGGTGGCCTCGGGTTTACAGCCTGATGTTGTCACCTACAATACATTAGCAAGGGCTTATGCACAGAGTGGAGAGACTAATAAAGCTGAGGCAATTATACATGAAATGCAAAAGAATAAAACTGAGCCTAACGAACGGACATGTGGCATCATCATTAGTGGATATTGCACTGAAGGAAACATGGTTGATGCGTTACGTTTTCTGTATCGGATGAAGGATCTGGGAGTGCTCCCAAATCTTGTTGTGTTTAACACGCTTATCAAAGGATTTTTAGACACTATGGACACTGATGGTGTTGATGAGGTATACTTATATATATCTTCTTTTTCTTTTCCACGATGATTTTGTATTTTCCATATCAGTTATGCAAAAGGCTTCAATTAAGTCACACATCCACCATTCTTTCTCTGCATCTAAAGATTGTTTAAGCTACATCCAGGACAGAGGAAATATGTTATATACAAAATATGCTTTTCTACATTAGATTCTCTTATGATGTGAACCTATTGCTTCTCACAGGCGTTGACTTTGATGGAAGAGTTTGGGATCAAGCCAGATGTGGTAACATTTAGCACAATAATGAATGCATGGAGCTCAGCAGGACTAATGACAAAATGCAAGGACATGTTTAATGACATGGCAAAGGCTGGTGTAAAACCTGATATCCACGCGTTCAGCATTCTTGCAAAAGGTTATGTTCGTGCAGGTGAACCTGATAAAGCCGAAACTCTCCTGATGTCCATGGCTGAATCGGGTGTTCATCCAAATGTTGTAATATTCACTACTGTTATCAGTGGTTGGTGCAGTGTAGGAAAGATGGAATATGCAATGCGAGTGTTTGAGAAGATGAATGAGATGGGGGTTTCCCCTAATCTGAAAACATATGAAACTTTGATATGGGGTTTCGGGGAAGCTAAACAGCCCTGGAAAGCAGAAGAATTGCTTCAGAACATGGAAGAAATGGGTATATTTCCTGAAGACAGCACTATCCGGCTTGTTGCAGATGCTTGGCGTTCCATTGGTTTGATAAATGAAGCCCAAAGAGTGATGAGTTTCATAAACAAGACTATATTTAACAGAAAAGGCTCAAGGAGCTGAGAAGTCTGTTGAACGTTCAGAGAGAACATATCAAGATCAAAAGATTGAGGGTAATTCTAAGTACTTCAAACAACGGGTTCTTTGCAACTGACCAAAAAGGGGAAGCTGCTGCAAATACCAGAAAATGGGTAAGGAATGTATCAGCAGGAAGAAATGTCAGATCTTTTGCTCGTCGATGTGGATTTGGTGTAAGGCAGTTTTTTGTATGCCGGAAGAGGTTCCTCAATGAGGTTCATGTACCAGGGAGGTTTGTAAATTCATGTAAAGCAGTGATATAGAGTTTGTAAATTGATATGGACAGAGTTGATGGATTCAGTCAACTGACTAGAATTTGGCTGACATGAAGTTGTCATACACAAAACTTGAGAGTTGAGATATTGGAACACTTTCTTGGTAAGGAAACATCTTTTGTGGTTTAATTGAGCTTCATGATTCTGGTATCAAGTTCTTCAGAGTTCAATTCCAGGTGATTATACATACTATATTATTTGCAAAAATTTCTGTAAACAGTAAGCACACCTACAAATGCAGATAATTGTAATTAGAAAAATACTACTGTAATTAGTGAATATATGTTGTTTCCAGGTGCCCACATTTTCTATATAAACTCACATTTCTTTCAGTAATATAAAATTTTGCCATGTTAGATGTTGATTAAGATAAGTTGTATACCTGTACTACAGGGATTCTTGACAAATAGTCTGACAAAAAGAAGAATAGTTTGGATTCAAAGCACAATATACATCTAAGATTATTGTACTTTTCAGGGTGGTGTTTTTTTTTTTTACTTATCTCATATCTGAGATATGCAGACTAATTGAAACATATCTTAACAAGT
Source organism: Beta vulgaris subsp. vulgaris (assembly GCF_026745355.1). Classification (NCBI taxonomy): domain Eukaryota; kingdom Viridiplantae; phylum Streptophyta; class Magnoliopsida; order Caryophyllales; family Amaranthaceae; genus Beta; species Beta vulgaris. Next base: position 59,035,609 of record NC_079209.1, read on the forward strand.
TGAACTAGTTTTTAGGCCTTTGCTCCAGGTAATTATTATTTTTATTTATTAATATCTTACTTTGAAATTATCACATCAAATATTACTTCGTTTAGTGGTTAAGACATTAATATAGTAATTTAAAGTCATATGATCAAATCTTATACCATGTGTTTTCTAATTTTTTTATTGTATGTGCTTCCAAACCCATTTAAGTACTCCTGAGAGCACTATGAAACCTTAGATGCATTGTCCAAAGTTAATTAAATATAGGAAAAACTACCTATATATACGTAAATATTTAGTGTTTAAGAAAAGCACTTACAATCTGGTGAGAAAAGTTGTTCCAAACAATAATTTCATTTGGCTGAAATGGTTGGCTATTAAGACATTGTTCCATACATTAGTTTATATAAATATGAGTAGTCAAACACAAAAATATATATTTCTTTTCTAGTGACTCGTGGAGCATTTGTTAGTGAACTTGTTTTATCATACTTAATGGCTTATTTAGTGGGATCACTTAATACCAGCAACATCTTAACAGTGAAGAAGCATACTCTTAAATATGAAATCTTGTTACCAAAAGAATAATTAGATATATTGACTATTTAAATTGTACACTGATATGCGTGGGACTTAAATGATGCAATTATGGACAAACTCAAGAAGTAAATATTATGCCTAGGGGTTTTTTGGCAACAAGTGCAAAGGCATAATCTGTAGGGTAATACTTTTGAAGATAAACATAACAAAGTAAATCTAACATTATAACTTATTAACAAATAATTAAGTGAACTTGATCAAATTTAGTCTGCTTTGACCATTACAATCAAACCCCATACAAATACGTAGTTATTGGCCATACATACATACATGACACAGAATCACAAGAAATATAGTCAACTAAGGAACAGCAAAGCTTAGCTTGAATCACTTGGATGAAACTCCACCATAGAGTGAGGGTACTTGAAAGAAGATCCCCTTACCATTACCGCTCTTTCCAAGTATTTGAGCCTCTGGGTTGAACCTTGTGCAAGGACAACCCAAAAGTTATTCTTCTTACCAATCTTAAAAAGGAAAGTCCACCAAGAAGCAGGGACATCCCTAATTTAGTTTAACACCGCCTTGTTTTCATTCCTGATTTTAAACTCATAATACCATCTTACGAGCAAAATTTCAGTTTCAGTTATTCCTTTAACACAATACACAATCATTTTAGTACCTAAAATATGTTAGCGATTACCTTATCATTTAAGGTAATTAAAATGAATTCCCAAACAAAACCAATCTAGTTTTAACACATTATTGATTATTTATTATTTCTAATGCATATTACAATAATACATGATTATACAATAATAATCATCACTCATACACGCGTATTCCTGCCATACAAATAACAATGCATATTACAAATACACATCTCCACACCTGCCGCCTTAAACTTTGGTACATTGTCAGTCTCGGTGGCAGAAGCTACAACCCTTCAGCATGGAATCAGGCTAGCTATTCAAAATGCTATTACTCATCTCCACATCGAAGGAGATAACCTCATGATTATCAACTCCATTAAAGGCATCTGGTCCCCCCTTGGCAGATCGCCCACATCATTCAGGATATCCAGATTTCTCTTTGCTCCTTTTCTTCTTGGACTATTCGACATGTCTACGGGGAAGCAAATAAAGCAGCAAATTGGATTGCCAATATTGGGCACCTCAAAGATTCTAGTTTTTGTATTAAAAACTGTACTCATTCAACTCTTCATTCAATCCTTGTAAACGATAAGGTTGGAGTTCCCCTCGTGCGGAGGGTCTCCTAACCTTTTTTTTTTCTTACCTTTATAAAATAAAAAAAATTACAAATACACAACTATTATTTTTTTATTGACCATACACACTGGTACACTCATAATGACCAACAGATCAGTAAAAATGTAATATAATTAAATACATCCCTTATTTAGTTTGAAGTACTTAGTATGCAAACAACCAACCAAAAACATTTCCAACTTAATTCATACAATATTTTGGATCCAATAAACTGGTGAACTTATTGACTTAAAACATCGTTCACTTTTTTATTCCATGGTGATGATCATCCAAGTCTTTGGTAGAAGCAAGCCAGGAATCGAGCAATTCAGTTGGTTCAGGGATACCAGGATGCTGCTTCTCATATTTTAATGTCCACGTCCCTATGCTGGTTTTCTCATCCTTGGGTATCACATGGAATTCCCCTGTAAGAGTCTTATACTCATCCAATAAATCGCCTTCAATCACTCGGTATCTCACATACTTCTTCTCTTCATCAACTGTAGGAACTTAGATGCATAATGCGGAAAATCAAGTATCAAATACTTGTACATCTATCCCAAGATCATTGCATAAATTAGTATGAATCAAACATTAGTATAGAATTATACCTTTGATGCGTATGTTCCTCTTTTCACCAAACTTCTAGTGGAGATCACCTTAGAACGTCAAGCGCCGTTCCTCTAATGTTGGTCCACGAACAACACTTGGATCACCACGTATGCTAGTACGGAAGAGAAAATATCACTCTCTTACTTTTGTGGTGAGGGCCGAAAATGAGTGTGAAAAGACTAAGGGAAAAATCAGATTTTTCACTCTAGAAGTTGTAAAGTGTATACACACCTTTGTAACCCCATATCAATATATAAGGTGGTTACAAAAGAGGTGTTTCATGAGGCTTTATTTTGCCTCATAATGTCATACATTATGAGTCTAATAAACTCATGAGTTACAACTCTTCCCATCCATCATCAAACCGCGCAACCCATTTCACAAATGGATTTGGATAAATATCCAAGTGTCATTACTTGTGTGACCTCATAGGACTCAATGATATTAGTAGTTGGCCCTAATCATATTAGTTCAACGAACCACAATTAGCTTCTAGCAAAACGTTGTGATCATATAATATTATTGAATATATTATCTCCATAACTTATCCTAATATTATTTAGTTTATTACACTTGATCGAGGACAAAATCCTTCATCAACCTCTTCAAGTATATTCTTTGCTACGCAAGACTTCCCACCTAATTAATTAATTAAACCACAAGGTTAACATACATGCATACTTCATATTATATACTCCCTCCATCCCAAAATATAGTTTCCATTTTCCTTTTTTCACGGTAATTTATGCAAGTAATCCCTCCGTCCTATAATATAGTGCTTGATTCTATATTTTCACGGGAATTAAGGTAAATAGAATCTAAGAGGAAAGTAAAGACTTTTTATTATTAAAATAAATGTTGTGTGGAAAAAGGTGATCTTAATTAGAAGAGAGAATGGAGAATAATTAGTGAAAGAGCATTAAATGTAACCCTTGGGCTGAATAAACAAAAGAAAAAAATTAGTTCAAGAAGCAAACAAATGATAATGTCACGGTTTTTCTAGGCAAATCACGAAAAAATATGAAATTAAATATAGAACCAAGCACTATATTTTGGGACACCCAAAATGGAAATGAAGCACTATAGTATGGGACGGAGGGAGTAGAATATAAGAGGGATAATAAAGATTTTTTGTTTATTTAAATAAATGTTGTATGGGAAAAGATGATTTTAGGAGAAAGAATGGAGAATAATGGGTGAAAGAGCATTAATTATAACATTTTGGTTGAATAAACAAAGGAAAAAACAAATTTCAAGAAGAAAATAAATGATAGGACACGGTTTTTCTAGAAAAATTACGGGAAAATATGGAACTAAATATGGAAATGGGAACTATATTTTGGGATACCCAAAATGAAAATGGGAACTATATTTTGGGACGGAGGGAGTATATGCTTTTCGGATTTTATTAATTTACCTACTTTTTTTAGCATGGAGTTTTAAGAGAAATGCGTGTGTGAGTCATAGGAGGAAGTGAAAGTATTAATATGTTGCGTATTGTATTAGTTAATGTTGAGAGCGAAGAGAGTAAAGTGAGCAAAACTTTATTGTAAAGACTATAAAATAAGAGTTCAAGACTCAACGTAAGCCAAAAAAATGAGAGAGAAAGTTAGAGAGAGAGGCTCTAGACTTAAGTCTTTGAAAACCAGAAAAAATAGAAAACCTAGCCCCTTGCATTTTCCCCAAATCGATTTCAAGAAATTTCTAGTCACCCAATTTGAGAATTCTTTACTAAGTTTAATCATCATCATCTCCATTATACTAGTATTTGTAGGATGCAATGGCATCCATTTATCCAAAATTCCCATAAATTTTACCAGAAGATTACCTCAATTTGGGGGTATCAACTCTCAAAAGAAAAGTTTGAGTTCTAAGAGAAAGAATTGTTCTCTCTCTGAAATTCGCCAAATAATTTCATCTTCTTCTTCAGTTCAGATTTCGCTTCATGTAGTTGATGATATTAAAGAATTCTTTTTTCTTCCCTTCAAGTTTAAAGTGGGTTTCTTAGCTAGGGTTTTAAGGGCTTCGGGTTTCGCTGCGGTGGTTGCCTGGTTTTGGTCTTTTTCTACTTTGTTGTTGCGGCTCATCATTGGTGCTCGTGTGGGTGATGGTGTTTTTTTCTCAAAGGTTTTCGGGGTTTTGGTGAGTAGGAAGTCACTGTATTGTGACTTCCTTGTTCTTTCAGCTCCAAACTTCCCTTTTTTGGGGTCAAAGTGAGTGGGAAGTTGCAGTTACTTGTCTCCATTGTTATCTTACAATGGAAGCTTGAATTAGTTGCTATGGTATGGCTCTATTTATACCTATTACTTTCTAGTATAAGTTATTATTTGTTTGATGCTATAGTTATGTTATTCAATAACATTAGGAACTTGTTGAAGACTTATCAATTGTTAGGAAAAATATGCAGAAATTCATTTTGTCTGCATTGCAAGAACTTGTTATTTTCTAAAATCTCCGATTTAGGCTACCGAAGCTATTGGATTGGATTTTTTCACTCCATTCTAGGCCCTAGAAGCTATTGGAATGGAGAAAATTGGTTTTGTTATCGTGTGCCAAAAGAGGGCCTTGACTATTTTGTTCGTCAGAAAGCTAGTAAAGAAAAATGCAATGTTTTTTTGCAAGCTATTAGTCATGTTTCGATGAATATATATAGATTGTTTGTCATTCAATATGTAATGCTTTCATTTAAGATCTTAAGGATGTTTGTTAATGTCAGATATCTCAAAATTAGAAGCTTGTGTACGAAATTACGTTTGTTAATAAAAATATATAGGATAGCCTTTCATCTAGTTATGAACCTGTCAGAATTGTGGTTACTTAATCTTAGCTTGTTTGATATAGATAATCACTCGCTGGCTCATAATATTATGTGGCAGATTTCCATCTTCAGTAAGTTTGTTAATTTCAAGGCCATATCTCTGTTCTGCCTATTGGTTGTTATTATAGAATTTCTCTATATGTTGATTTTCCGTAATCTGAAGGGTTGGTGCAGCATTAGTTGTAATTTTAATTGTCAATTCCTATCCGAACTCTTTCTTTTAAGGGTGGTAGTACCTATTTGGGCTATTGGGATGGAGAAGATTGTTCTTCTTTTCCTTTGATTATAGAAGGTTGTTGGTTATTGCTTATGCCAAATCTCTGTCAAGAAAAATGTCATTGAGCAAGTGCTTCTTGTTATTAAAGTGGCATTATATGTTTTTCAGTTGTCTAATTATTATTATTGCTCTCTCTCTCAGAAGTTTTTGGGGATGTTTATGAAGTTGGGCAAGTTTGCTTTACAAAATCTTTATTTTAGGCTCTGTCATTCCTATTTGGGGATTAGAATTCTAATTGATAAGAATTGTTGGCCTGATTTAGTCTTTAGCATATTCTCGTATGGCCTAATATTTCAATTTTCAGTAATGCTTGCAAAGATAGTCTCCTTTTTAATGTCAATCTCTATTGCTAATGGGAGATTGAATCAGTTGGTTTCTTTCCATCTTTGGGCCTTTTAAGTTGTTGTCTCGTACATGAAATTAGCAAAATCAAATCTTTTTTCTAATAGTGCTCATCCAGTTTCGGTCACTGCATTGACATTGGTTTTCAATGCCAGAGATCTTGCTAATCTGAATTTTTGCTCATGTAGTGTTTGTGCGGAGAAAATAATGGTTATGAGGTTTGTCGAGGGGCAAGAATTAGGTAAGTCTTGCCTTTCAAAAGTATATGTTTTATGATTATAAGTAGTTGGAATATAAGAGGTTCGAGGAGGCATTTAGCTATGGAAGAAGTAAAAGTTTTTTGTAAATCCAAGAAAGTTAAAATCATGATGCTATGTGAGACTAAAGTGCCAACTCCTCCTTCTGAGGGATGTGTTAGGTACTGTGGCTTCACTCATTTTGACTTCCTTCCGTCAATGGGATTAGCGGGGGGTATGTGGATCATGTGGAAGAATGATAATTGTAATCCGTTTGTTTTATCATCCATTAGTAAATCTTCTCGTTTTTGGGCTTGTAAAATTGAGCTATGAGCCATTAATTTTAGCTTTATTGCTATTTTCATCTATGCTCCTCCCAATTATAATTTGAAGTATGAATTTTGGGATGAACTAATTGACTTTATTAGACGGCTCGAAAGCCCTTTCATTTTAGTAGGGGATTTCAATGAGCTTAGTTCTCATTTAGATAAACTAGGTGGGGCTGAATTTAGATTTTCCAGATTAGCTATTATGAATTATTTTTACTCTGCTATCGACTGCATAGATTTCCCTTTTGAAGGGAACCCGTATACTTGGCGAAAGTCAAGAAGTGGTCCAAATAATATTTTGGAAAGGTTAGATAAGGGGGTTGCGAGTATAAGTTGGTTAAATGCTTTCCCAAATGCAAAAATTATTCATCATCTTTTTTCTTCTTCAGATCACTGTCCTATATCCTTGGAAATCAAAACTCATAGTAATCTAAAAGCTCCTCCTTTTAAATTTGATAAAGTATGGACAACTCGAAAGGATTTTGATGTTTTAATCAAGAAAACTTGGTGTCAAAGGTTTCAAGGTTCGAATATGTATTGCTTAACAAAAAAGTGCAAACTTTTAAAGGAGAAAGCTAAAACTTGGGTCACTACCAGATTTGGTAATATATCTAGACAACTAAGTAGTGTTGAAGGAAAGTTGGGTAGAATTCAAAATCAACTTATTGAACAAAATGATTGCCCTCAACTTATTAGACAGCAAAACTTACTTTTAGCTAAGCAAACAAAATTGTTAGATTTTCAAGACTCCTATTGGAAAATCAAGGCTAAGTCTAATAATTTAAAATTTGGGGATGCAAACACAAAGTATTATCATGCATGTGCCTCGATTAGACGAAATCGTAATTTAATTACTTCTATTAAAGATCCGTCAGACCGTTTAGTTACTCAACCAAAATTAGTAGAAGAATGTTTTACTAATGCGTTTAAAAAGAGATTTTCTAAGAATATGGATTGTTATTTTGATTATAACTCCGATCTATCTTTATTAGAATGTATAATTTCTGAAAATGATAACATAGACCTATGCGCTGATATATCGATAGATGAAGTTAAATCTGCTCTATTTGATCTAGCACCGGATAAATCTCCGGGTCCAGATGGTTTTACTCCTTTCTTCTATCAAAAGTATTGGTCTCTTGTGGGAAACTCAGTGTATAGGGCTATTAAAGCTTTTTTTCACTCAGGTAAAATCTTAAAAGAAATTAATCATACTTTTATAACTCTGATTCCTAAAATAGAAGCTCCATCTAACCCAAATCATTTTCGACCTATAAGTCTTTGCTCAACTATTTATAAAATTATTTCAAAAATTATGGCTAATAGATTGAAAGTCGTGTTGGGTCGGATTATTCATCCTTTACAAGGAGCCTTTGTCCCTGAACGACAAATTCAAGATAATATTTTATTAGCTCATGAAGTGTTCCATTCTTTTAAGAATAAAAAAGGAAGAGAAGGGTGGTTAGCTATTAAATTAGATATGGAAAAAGCTTATGATAGACTAGAATGGAGCTTTATCTTGGCAACATTTAAAAAATTGGGTTTTTGCGAGAAATGGATTAATTGGCTCCATCAATGCATTACAACTGTGTCATTTTCCGTTCTGGTAAATGGTATTCCTGGAGATATGTTCTTCCCCTCTAGAGGTATTCGTCAAGGAGATCCTCTTTCCCCGTATATTTTTATTCTATGTGCAGAAATTTTAGCTCGTCAATTGTTTCAAGCTAGTACTATAGATTCTCGCTTGATAGGGGTCACTCTTGGTCATTCTAGAATTAACATTCCTTTTTTAACTTTTGCGGATGATACAATGATTTTTGCAAAAGCTAAAGTAGAAAGTTGTCATGCTATAAAATCTATTCTTAACAAGTATTGCTCAATGTCAGGCCAACTTGTCAATTTTCATAAGTCTGCTTTCCAATGTACTAACAATACCCCAGTAGAACTATTAAGTGTTTTTCAGAATATCCTCCAGATGGATGATTCACTATCACTAGGTAACTATTTGGGTTGCCCAATCATTAGTAGCAAGGTTACAAATGCAACTTTTAGTTCTATTCAAGAAAAAGTCTCCTCTCAGCTTACCAAGTGGAGAGCCAATTCTCTTTCTCAAGCAGGTAGAGCTATTTTAATCCAGTCAAATCTGGCTTCTAAAGCTAGCTTTCAAATGCAAAGTTTTGTTCTCCCTCCTTCTATCCTATCTTCTTTAGATAAAAACTATAGGAATTTTCTTTGGAATAAAGATCAGAACTCTAAAGCTCCTAACTTGATAGGTTGGGATAAGATTTGTACACCAAAAAAATTTGGAGGATTGGGGTTGAGAAAAGCTAAAGTTAATAACTTAGCTCTTCAGTTTAAACTTCTTTGGAAAATACTTAGGATGCCTAACAATTTATGGGTCAAACTCGTTAAGCAGAAATACTTAAAACAAGACACCTTATTCACTTATAAAACTAAAGCTAATGTATCTTGGCAATGGCGTAAACTAATGTCGCTTCGTACGCCTTTTCAGCAAGGCCTTAGATGGATGGTGGGGAATGGGGAGTCTATCTCTTTTTGGAATGACAATTGGGTGTTTAATTACCCTATTATAAAGAAGTACTCCCCTATAATTGGGTCAGAGGATTTGATGGTTAATTTTTTCATTACAGATGCTGCTCAATGGAATAAAGAACTCCTCTTAAACTATGTTCCGTTTAATGTAGTGGAAGATATTTTAAAAGTCTTTATCCCTTATAATAAAGTGGCAGATAGGATTTTTTGGGGCCTTACTGCAGATGGAGAATATTCGGTTAAGTCGGGTGTTGCTCTGCTTCAAGGGTATGGCTTAGATCCGCCCAATCAGGTTAGCTTTGCTTGGATTTGGGGGTTGTCCATTCCCCCAAGATTAAATTCTTTCTGTGGAAAATTTGTCAGAATGGTCTCCCTACTAAAAAGAGGTTGAAATGAGTCATATTTTTCTTCCTTTAGAGTGTGTTTTTGTAACTACCACTCAGAAGATGACCATCACTTATTTCTTGATTGTCCTTTTGTACATGATGTTTTAGAAATAGTTAATGTCAATGGGTTTTTTTCTCCCCTTCCTATTGATAATAGTGATCTTTCTTTTATTGAGTATTTGTGCAATCTTAAGTCTTGTTTGAGTCTTAAGAACCTCAATTTCTATGCTATTGTGTGGTGGTTCATTTGGTATGCTAGAAATAGTATCACTTTTCGTCAGGAAAGCTTTTCTCCAGCCAAACTAGGGGCAATGATTAAAGCTTATATGCATAATCTAGATTGTTCCTTTTCTAATTGTTCCAATTTAGACTATAGTCAGCAGGTTGTTAAAGCAGCTAAAAAGCCTAGGCCTAATATTGTTTGGTCCCCCCCTCCTCTTGATTTTGTTAAACTTAATTTTGATGGTTCCAAGTTACTGAATGGAAGTACAGCTTATGGCTTTGTTATTAGAGATTCGTGGGGAATCTTTTGCTTAGTGGTGCTAACGCCATAGCAGATAATAATTCTATTTTAGTTGCCGAGGCCTGGGGTCTAAGAGAAGGTATAAGGGGAGCTCTCTATCTGGGGGCTAATAATATTACAATTGAGGGTGATAATCTCTCGGTTATTCAAGCTATCAAAAGAATCTGGAAAATTCCCTGGTCTATTAATGCTCTCATTAATGATGCAGCGGAAGATTTGAGAAAATTTGATAATTATAATATTCAGCATTTTTTAGAGAATCTAATTTTGCTGCCGACTGGATGGCACATTATGGCCACTCCACTACTAATCTCTGTTATTGGTTTGAATCTCCTGATATTGCTTTTTCCAAAATCATCCGTAAGGATGCTTTAGGGTGGCCTGTTAATTGGGTTCCTCCCTAGTTTCTTTCTTTCTGGCTAAAAAAAAAAAAAAAAAAAAAAAAAAAAAAAAAAAAGACTATAAAATAAAAAATAATTTTTTTTTTTTTTTTTTTTTGGTTCTACTACGAGGAGTTTCCCACCGCCTTTGGCGAGTGGACTAATCTCCCGCGGGAGTTTGCATGGGTACCTCAAAGGGCAGCATCCCTCCCAGCTGGGATTTTTTCCATACCCAAGGCTCGAACCCGATACCTTGGTTAAGGAGCGAGAGGCCCTTAACCACTCACGCCAACCCCAGTTGTAGGTTCATTTCAAAAGCACGCAGAAAAAAAAAGAAATAGGCAAAAGTAATGAATGACAACCAAAAAAAGTAGGTAAACTATTAAAAACTGAAGGGAGTAGTAAATATTAATTATGTGTTTGATTAGCAATTATAGTGTTAAGTGTAGTTTCTTAATTAAAGTAGTTCCAAACATTATTCCGTTCTCGTTTAGTGTACGACAACTCACTGCACATGAGTTCTTAAGGCATGTTCTCCCCACCTTATTTTCAGTTCAGTTTAGCTCTGGACAATACTTTTACTCTCACATATCTATTCAATTCATTTCAATTAAGTTCAATTCAGTTAAGTTCAGTAAAAATTCAGTTAAACTGTTTTATGCCGAATAAAACAGGTCCTTAATGGAATCTCAAGACTCCCTCCAGTAACGGATCTTGGACAAAAAAAAACTTACTAGGGCCAAGTTTGGAATCCCCAACCTTTAGATGAAAGTTGAATTCTTTACAACTATATTACATACAAATATATTATATATATACATAATTCGAAATACCAATTGTAATAGCACAAGAGTACGTAGATGTATATTTCAATAAGAGACCTAGTTAGAATAAATTACCTAAAGTGTAGTTCCAAACAGTTGTACAGCCAACTTTACCGTGGTCTCCCTCATGTAAATCAACAGCCTGAATAAAATGAGAGGCTGCATGGGAAACATGATGAGGTTTACTCGAAAGTATGTCATGGAGGACATCTGCAGCACTTTCTCTGATCTCAACCTCACCTTCAAGCTTACGTTTAAGACTCATACTTTCTCACTCTTATACAACTTTAGAGACTACACTTTAATTACAGTATGTCTGATATGTTATCTCACGTACACAAAATAGAGGTGCATATTATAGCCCTTTTATAGGAGAGAGAGGGGCCGGTGATGTAACTATTTTCTTTGTTGGCCACTACAAAGAGAAATAATTATACTTTTTCCGTTTCGTTTTAAATGTAGCAAAGGAATATTTTATATCTCACAAATAATACCCTTTTGTGGCATTTAAAACGAAAAGGAGGAAGTAATAGACATATTTTTGTCCCTTAATATTTTTTTCTTTTTTCCATTTTTTGTATACAAACGACTAGTATTTTGATCCGGACGATGTTCCAGGTCAGTTACAATTATCAAATAAATTATTATTTATAAATTTTATAATTAAATGTATTAGTTTTTCATTATATTATGTCTAGTGCATAATTGAAAAATGGGAGTTATGGCATGATAAATTGTTTTACAAAAACTTATAAGAAATTAGGGGATAAAAATAATAATATCAATGGTACTCCCTGCGTTTCCTAAAGATCTTCCTTGTTACTGTCCCTACAGATACCAAGGAGGACCCATTTGTGTGGGGTGTGGGGTGGGTAAAGTAGTAGAGATAAAGGGGTTATGATAAATAAACAAATAAAGAAGGGTTAAAGTAGGAGAGAGAAAGGGAGTAAAATTGAATTAATAATGTAATGGTGGACCACATGATAGGGACATGAGAGGGTAAAAAAGGGAAAAAATTTCCAAATAAGGAATAAAGTAAAAGAGGGAAGATCTTTTGGAAACGCACTTAAACGGAAAGAGGGAAGATCTTTAGGAAACGGAGAGAGTATTGGGGTAAGTGAATGTTATTACTTAATAAAAATGTTAGAGATCAAAAAGTTTGTCTATGTCTTTATAATTACATATAGTTATAAGACTTTATTATGTTTTACTATGAAACATTAAGCATTCAAATTGTAGTGGATTAGTGGTTAAAGTCTCGCATTTCATTTCAAAGATCATGTGTTTGAATCCTACTAACTTTACATTGTTTATATTTTTAAATGAGATTGTAAACATCTGTATTAGAAGCTTGAGAAGAGTGTCACGTGGCACCATTCCTTTGATTGGAACGCCTTTTAATATATTTGTATAGATACATTGCTAAATAAAGACCGACATAAATGAATCCTGATGAAAATATTTTTAAATGAGATTATAAACATGTGTATTAGAAGCTTGACAAGAGTGCCACTTGGCACGGACATTGATTGAGTGACCCTAAGGGTTGTCAACCCTCTTATTATTGAATTTTCATTGGTTAGGAATACATTAAAACATTATTTTTATATCTCTTCTCTCCTCATTTATTACATACATATTAATATTTTATTCTTATGTGTCTAAGGTGTTGTTTGGTTGGAAATTGTTTCCCTTGGAAATAGAAATTCCTAGGAAATACATTATGGGTGTTGTGTTTGGTTGGAGGGAAATGGGAGAAGCATAAGAAATACAAATTCCAAGGGAAATAGTATTTCCCATGAAACATGGGAAATCACTCACCAGGCCCCCCCTTGGTGAGTAATTTCCTAGGAAATGCAATTTCCTATGGTGTCAACCAAACAATTTTGTCTAATTCCTAGGAAATTAACAAGGGAAATAATTTCCCATGAAATGTAAATTCCCATTGGAAATTACTTCCCATGTGAACCAAACGAGGCCTAAGAGGGTTGGCAACCCTAAGGGTTACTCAAACATTTTCCCACTTGGCACCGTTCCTTTGATTGAAACGTCTTTTAATATATTTGTATAGATTACCATTTTCAACATTGCTAAATAAAGATCAACATAAATGAATCCTGATGAAAATATAGTTTGTGGATGTTAAGCAAGTAATTGTGGCATAACATTGTAAATGATAATACTTTCAGGCCTGTTCTATTCAACTTATTTATGTTTATCTGAACTCCACTAAACTTATCTAAATTTCTTAGATCTTATTAATCCTTAATAAATCTTATATGAATTTATTAAACTTTTTTGTGAGAATATTAGACTTTATTTTACTTATTTCTATTAAGCTAAAATTATGTTGAAAGAAGGAAAAAAAAATTACTTACACCAGTCACCATTAATTTGAATATGGTTGACACTTTGTCGTCGTAACTGTTGGGTTTGGTGGCTCAAATTATTTTATGGCTCAATTAGTCGTTTGTCACATAGACATCTCAGCAATTACACTATATCTGATATATTATCCTACGTGCAAAAAAAGAGGTGCATATTATTGAGAAATGATAAACATCTAACTGAAACATCTATCAGGGATAAATCTGTCAATATATATGGGAATAAGGCTATGTTCAGTTCACCTGAAATTTTCTGATCTGAACTTATCTGATCTGATCTGATCTGATCTGAACTTATTTTTTCTGATCTGATCTGATCTGAACTTATTTTTCTGATTTGATCTGATCTGATCTGGTTCTGGTCTGATCTGATCTGATCTGATCTGATCTGACTGATCTGATCTGATCTGAACTTATTTTTTAAAAGATCTTATCTTTTATAAGATCTTCTTTATAGTGTTACTATTATTATCATTTTATTTCTATTACAACTTTTATACAACTTTTATTAATAATAATAATTATTATTATTATCATTATTATAAGAACAACAATAATAATTATAATCATAATTATTATTATTACTAAAAATAATTATATAACTCAAGTCATTATTTTATAAGAGCACTTATACAATGTTTCACATTTTCCTTAAAAAAAAGTTTCACACTTGAGAAGTCGGCAAACTGAACTCTTTTTTTTTATATAAAATAGAACAAGATATACAAACAACTATGACTTGAGCAAAAAATAAATAAATATCGTGCAACTTCAAATAGCTAGAGAGATTTGGAATTCGGTAAGAAAGGTATACCGAATCTAAATTTATAATTTGTATCTCACACTTAGCTTATTTTGAAATGTAATCCGAAATTAGTAGTTTCGTTGTCATGAATTTGAGATATCATATTTTATATATTTCTTATTTTTGCGTCAATCTTATGTTCTTAACATGTGGCTTTTAATTTTCTATTATTTAATAACAACAAAATAACTTAATATAATAATAGCAATGACATTTATAATGGTAACAACAAGATTAATAATAATTACCAATATTAATAATTAATAAGTACAACAACAACAACAATAATAATTCTTTTGAACAAATGTACTAGTAAATAATAATACCCCCTTTGTATTTTTTTATCTTTGTCACTTAGAATCTTGACACAATCACAATTAGAGATAATCTTTTAGATTTTTCTTAATATATAAGAAAAAATATAGTCATGTTGGGTCTTGTTTGATTCGTCTCAATGAGTACTTTATTAATATTCAATTATTATAATTTTTATTAATATGTAGTGAAAGATATTTAATAATAATAAGTTTTTAAATATAAGCATGATATGATCTGAACTGATCTGATCTGATCTGATCTGATCTGATCTGATCTGATCTGGTCTGATCTGATCTGATCTGATCTTGATCTGAACTTATTTTTTCTGATCTGAACTTATTTTTTCTGATCTGATCTGATCTGATCTGATCTGATCTGATTAGATCTGAAATAAGCAAAAATAAGGTGAACTGAACATAGCCTAAGGCTATGTTCAGTTCACCTTATTTTTGCTTATTTCAGATCTAATCAGATCAGATCAGATCAGATCAGATCAGAAAAAATAAGTTCAGATCAGATCAGATCAGAAAAAATAAGTTCAGATCAGATCAGACCAGATCAGATCAGATCAGATCAGACCAGATCAGATCAGATCAGATCAGATCAGATCAGATCAGTTCAGATCATATCATGCTTATATTTAAAAACTTATTATTATTAAATATCTTTCACTACATATTAATAAAATTATAATAATTGAATATTAATAAAGTACTCATTGAGACGAATCAAACAAGACCCCACATGACTATATTTTTCTTATATATTAGAAAAAATCTAAAAGATTATCTCTAATTGTGATGTGTCAAGATTCTAAGTGACAAAGATAAAAAAATACAAAGGGGTATTATTATTTACTAGTACATTTGTTCAAAAGAATTATTATTGTTGTTGTTGTTGTACTTATTAATTATTAATATTGGTAATTATTATTAATCTTTTGTTTACCATTATAAATGTCATTGTATTATTATATTAAGTTATTTTGTTGTTATTAAATAATAGAAAATTAAAAGCCACATGTTAAGAACATAAGATTGACGCAAAAATAAGAAATATAAAAATATGATATCTCAAATTCATGACAACGAAACTACTAATTTCGGATTACATTTCAAAATAAGCTAAGTGTGAATACAAATTATAAATTTAGATTCGGTATACCTTTCTTACCGAATTCCAAATCTCTCTAGCTATTTGAAGTTGCACGATATTTATTTATTTTTTGCTCAAGTCATAGTTGTTTGTATATCTTGTTTTATTTTATATAAAAAAAAAGAGTTCAGTTTGCCGACTTCTCAAGTGTGAAACTTTTTTTTAAGGGAAAGTGTGAAACATTGTATAAGTGCTCTTATAAAATAATGACTTGAGTTATATAATTATTTTTAGTAATAATAATAATTATGATTATAATTATTATTGTTGTTCTTATAATAATGATAATAATAATAATTATTATTAATAATAAAAGTTGTATAAAAGTTGTAATAGAAATAAAATGATAATAATAGTAACACTATAAAGAAGATCTTATAATGTATTGCATAATAATGATTTACAAAGTAATAATATAATAGTAATAATATATTTTATAAAAGATAAGATCTTGTTGAAAAAATAAGTTCAGATCAGATCAGATCAGATCAGATCAGATAATCAAAAAAATAAGTTCAGATCAGATCAGATCAGAAAAAATAAGTTCAGATCAGATCAGATCAGATAAGTTCAGATCAGAAAATTTCAGGTGAATTGAACATAGCCTAAGTTGTCAGTCAAACAAAAAAGTGATCTCGAAAACCGCAAACTGTCAGTCAAACAAAAAAGTGATCTCGAAAATTGCGAGCTGAAAAATAGTGTTCATGCTACTACAACTAGTGTTCGTGTAACTACAAATAGTGTTTATGCAACTAACAAATAGTGTTCATGAAATATAAATAGTGTTTTATTCTTTTTCTATATCATGGGACCCACATTACCACATTTTCAGCCTTTTATTATTTTCTGGGACCCACATCACCACCTTTTGAGCCTTTTATTATTTTTTATTCCATGATAGATGTTTGCAAACATCTATCAGATAGATGTTTATCATTTATCGCATATTATTATAGCCTTCTATAGAAAGACAGGTGAGGTACTATTTTTTTATTATTTTGAAACTATAAAGAGAAATTATTACACTAATTAATGACGTTGTCCTTTAATGTTTTTTCTTTATTCCAATTTTGTAAACAAATTTCGCATTTCAACATTGCTATATAATAACCGACAGAAATTAATCCTGATGAAAGAATGGTTTGTACTGGATGTTAAGAAAGTTATTGTGGCATAATATTGTAACTGATAACACTTTTAGAGCTATCTTATTCAACTTATTTTGGCTAATTATTAAATTTTATTAGTCTTTATCAAAACTTATTTGAATTTATTATACCTTATTTTGTGAGAATTTCAAACCTTATTGATAGAGTATAATAAAATTATTCTTGGGACTTCATCTATTAGCTTAATCTTTTGGTTAAATTTGGTCATTTGACATGGTATTAAAGTCAGCATGACATAAAGGTCCCGGATTTAAATCTCATCTACTCCTCCATCTTAAGTAGAATATTTAGTGACAATTATGAGAGAGGCTTGTGGATTTTCCAAAAGGACTTGAAAAAAACCCTAGCCTTCTCCCTTTTTTCTCTCTAAAACCCTAACCTCCTTTATCCATTTTTCATCAGTTAGGGGCTGCCATGGATGATTTCATCCATGGTAAGCCCCTTTTTCACTTTTATTTTCAGTTTTTATTTCATTTTCTTGTTTTGTTGAATAAATTAGTATCTCTTTATGAGATTTCTTCAAACCCTGTTATGGGGTTTTTAGTCTCTGTTGTGGAGACCTCCTTCTCCCCTATGGGAGTTGTGAGTGTAGTTTTTTTTGTTTTTAGGTATGAGAAATTGTTCTTATTGGTTGAAGTTCGAGACTCAACATGAAGGTATTGGAATCTCGGGTGCGGTTAATATGGTTCGATCAAGAATGTTCTTCCCAAATTATGTCAGAATGATAGACTTCCTCATCAATATTAGCTGTTTGATTCAGCAAATACAAGGGGGCTGCGCTGTATTGCTCGATTTGGTTTATTATAGTTTCTTCGAAGACGAATTTGATTTAATCTTGTTTAATTGTATCTTGTTTTTCTTTAATATCTATTGTAGATGCCGTTTGGCCTTCACTTAATGAAATTTCTCTTTCAAAAAAAAAAAAATGAGAGAGGCTTGTGCTGCATCCACACTTCAGGTCCGATGGGTTCTCGCATGAGGGGGCGTGCTATAGTGTAAAACCATTCCTATACTTCAACCGTTAGCTTTAGCTTTTGGTTGAGTTAGTCTTTAATTTTGACATGGTACCAGAACCAGCGTGACGTAAAATTCGCGGGTTAAAATCTTGTCCACCCCGCCTATTCTAAGTGGAATATTTAACGTCGGGTATTAATGAGGCATGTGTTGCATCTACACTTCAAGCCCAGTGGGCTCTCGCGTGATGGGGCGTGATAGAGTATAAACTATTAATAGGACTCCAACCATCAGCTTAAACTTTTGGTTGAGTTGATCACAATGAGCAGCGTGACATAAAGGAAGGTCAATCTATCCACCCCTCCTTTTTAAGTGGAAGATCTAGTGCTAGGTATGAGGGAGACACGTGTTGCATCCACTTCAAGCTCAATCTGCTCTCGCATGAGGGGGCATGATAGAGTATAAAAGTATTCACGGACTTCAACCATTAGCTTAAACTTTTGGTTATTTTGATCCTTTGACATGGTATTAGAGCCAGCATGAAAAGGTCAGGGGTTCAAATCTCAACCACCCTCTTATTCTAAGTGAAATATTTAGCGTCGGATATGAATGAGGTTTGTGTTGCATCCGCGCTTCAAGCCCAATAGGCTCTCGCATGAGCGGACGTGATAAAATATAAAACTATTATTATGATTCCAACCCATCTACTTAAACTTTTAATTGAGTTAATCCTTTCACATTTATCTTTAATGAGCTGAACTTATCTTCAAAGAACGCTATATACCAAGGAAAAAATTCCTACACCATTCATTTGAATACGGTTGAAACTTTGTTTTCGTAGGTGTTAGGTTTGGTGGCTCAAATAAAATCTATGGCCCAATTAGTAGTTTGCCAGAATTGCCACATTGATATCTCATCAATTATGGGTCTGGCAATTGCCAATTGGCATGGAGATCATTTCATGTTTCCACTAGATAAGTTCATGAATATTCTGCAAACATGATGATGCCGTCGTACAAATGGGCACTCAAATACGAGTGTCAATTCTCTAGACACTAGAGTTTTAATATAAATTTATAAGGTAAAGTTGTATATCAATCGAATATTTTAAAATTATGGGTTATATTTGATAGGAAGGGAAAAATAAAGGGTTGATTTTAATGAGAAAAAAATAAAGGGGAGTTTTTAAAAAATAATATATGAGTTATTGATTTTTTATTCAATGGTTGATATTGTTCAAACTCTACTTTGTAGAGTTTTTTTTTTATAAACTCTAGAAGATCCAAACAACTCAAATACTCACTTAATGATGCAACACGGAAAGTTCATAAGCTAAATAAATGTAGAGAACAAAATGGACGTTGCTCTTGCGGATTCAGTGCTCCTAAAAATATGTAATATGGGCACTCTACTAATAGAAAAAAAAATCATTTTAATTGAAAGAAGTCATATATAGGGGTGTTCATAAAAATCGAAAGCCGATATAAATGGGTGGTAACCATACCAACAAAAAAAAAGTTTTAGTCATACAGTTGCCGAATCGATAAAAGTTAAATTGGATACGGTTATGATTTTTGAGTAAACAGTTAACGAAAGACCAAATATTTTTGACTAATTATGTGAAACATTTCCAACAATTAGCAACAATTAGAGAAAGTATGTGATTGTTTGAAAACTTTAAAATTAGGGAATTGAGTGAATTCTAAATCATATGACACAGCACTGATTTTCTTAGAAGATTTTTTCATTTCTATTCTTTTCGCAAAGATCGCTTTCTCAAGGTAAGATAATGGCCATTTAATTCCATCATCAAAGGAATACAAATTTCAAAGCAGGTAGTAGTTGGTACTTTACGGCCCCCATATTGGCATAAAGTCGTTAAACTTTATAATGGAGACATGGAGTAGATTAAAACTTTAAAAGCATTAGTCACTAATAAGGTCAGCCTGAGATTTGCCTTTTAGCCTTTTTACGGGCGTAAGTTATGTTTTTTAATGGATTTATTATTCATTTTGTAATACATTTTATATTAGAATATATACAATATTAAATTATATGCATATATATATAACCCACTTAACTCATTTACACATAGTACATAAATAGGCCCATATCATTAGCCTTATATAAGTATGGAAAATTTATTAGAAACAACTTTTTATATTCAATTTTTTGGAATAAACCTTTTTTTAAAAAAATCTGGCAGAATAAGACCTTAAAAATAATTTTTTTTGCAAGGAAGGACCTTGAACCATTTTCTAGGTGTTGACCTAGTATTTTGCAGTTTCGTTTCACTAAAATCAAACATTTGCAAGACACGTAATCTAGATTTATTATATTTCAACTTCATTTCCCTTCAATATACTCATGAATTCAATGTCAAAAAGTATTTGGTCAATTTGAAAATGGAGAAAAATAAGAGTTGGAACATAAGAGATGTAATTCATGTGTCCTCCACATGTTTGGTTTTACCGAGTCAACGCTAAAAAATGCTTGGTCAATGTCGGAAATTGGGTCGAGATTATTTCTCGCACAAATATTTTTTCTTCTTAAGATCTTATTTTGCCAGATTTTTTTAAAAAGGTTGTTTCTCGCAAAAACGTGTATTTAAAAGGTTGTTTTTGACAAATTTTCCTGCAAGTATCTGATATTATAAGCAATACAATTCTTTTAAACTTTTTCAACGTGGGAATATGGCATAAGAACTACTTAATCCTTTCTAATTATAAGACTTTTTAGCTACTTTCTTCGTTACAAATTAGATGTGACACTTTCAAAATTATGGACTCTTATATAATTTTTAGAGAAGAGAGGATATAGAGAAAGAAAACAAAAGGATCTCATGTACTAATAGGAGAGAGATAGAAAGAAGCTATTACACAAAATGATGAAAGTGTAACATCTAATTTGAAATTTCCTAAAATAGTTAGAGGTCATTTGGTTCACCTAGAATTTCACTGGAATTTGGATTTCCTAGGAAGTACAATATTTGGTAGTTGTTTGCCTGTTTGGTATACATGAAATAGGAAATTCATGGGAAATAGAATTTCCAAGGAAATGAAAATTCATATGAAGTGTAGAAAATTAATCACCAACCCCCCTCCCCCCTGGTGATTAGAAATTTCTGTGTCAATTACAAATTCTTATGCTCAATCAAACACCCAAAAACACTTCCTACGAAGTAGACAAGGGAACTTACTTCCCATGAAATAAGACTTCCATGTGAATTAAGTTCCAACGTTAACCAAACAAGTCTTTTAGTGTCACAACTAATTCAGAACGGATGAAGTAAAAGAATTTGTTTCACAGTATAATGCATTCTACAATATTAATATAATATAAAATGTCATTTTTGTACTATGTTAAAGCAAGATTATAAGTCGGTTTGTATTATTAATATAATATTTAATGTCAATTCTTATTACCAATATAATATAATAAATATTAACTAAGTTATAATATGCGTAAAAATGATTTAATTTTTTTTATTTAGAAGAGGGAGCATACTATTATGTCATAAATAATTCCAAAATTAACCATTAAATTTTTATCATTTCTTGAAGCGAATTGATGAATTGAAGTGAAATGAAAATGTTGTTCTTAAATACATACGTCTACTCGGCTACTCCCTCCATTAATTCTTAATTGTATCGTACTACTAGGTCATAAAGATATTTTAGCCTTGTCAACATAGTATGTCATCATACTATTAAACTTATTTATTTCCTTATCTCTATTCTATAAGGAAAAAGGAAGGAAACGCCAAAAAGAAATCCAAAAACAACACTTTAAAAGTATTATTATTACAATTACACCCTTAATTTTCCAAGTAAACACCTAACAACATTGGTGTCTCCTTCAATATCTAAACTAACCCTATGTAATTAATGTTTAAATTGTAAGTGATTAAAAAAGTTTTAAAGCTATATTTTCTATCATTTTTTGTACATCAACGCATGCATTGCACACATATAAAACTAGTTAATTATAACATCAACATATCTATACTAATATATTAAAAGACGTTTCTAAACAAGGCACGGTGCCACGTGACACTCTCTTTTAACTAGGGTGATTTACTCCGTGTATCTACATACAATTGAAAAAAAATCAGTAAATGCATTGTAAAAGGCTTGATCTCGTAACTTCAAACTTATATACTAAGGTCTTAACTAGTAAACAAAGTGATTTTAGTTTATCATTTTAAAGTAAAATATATAATAAATGAAAAAAATAAGTACCACAGGCATAAATCAAGCCTAAAAACTAGTATATTATTAAATTAGATTGACACAAATTGTAGCTCCACCATATGTCACTCCTTACTTTCTATGGCATTCTATCCCCATCATACTTATACATTAAAAATTATACACAAAAGTTATCAATGTCAAGTTCCAATCCCATATTAAATATTGAAGAAAGAAATTAAATATATCCACTATTCTAATGCACTTTTATTGCTATTTCTTTTATCAATCAAATTCATTAATGACAAGTAAAAGGATTTTTAACTAGAATAATACAAACTTATGCTCATTCTCTCGTAATAATACAAACTTTTGATTATTGTTAAATAATATAAACTTTTGTCCAAAATCTCCCTGGTAGGTCAATACCGGTTGTAACTTGTTGTAGCAGGTCACTATGACACGTGTGATTATCTTATTGGTTTTATTTCAATTTGAAAAACGAAAAAACCCAACATTTTCCTTTTTTTCTTTCTTTTGTTGGTCCCTCGACATAATTCGATTTCTAAAATTGGATCCGTTTGAGACGTATTTGATTAAATGTGTTGTTGCGACGAGGCAGGAGCATGTGATTAGCTATGGAGTGGAGGAGGAAGGAGTTACCTTTCATGGTGGTTTGGTTTGGTTGTGATTGGTGGTTTTCAAAGGGTGAGAGAGTGGAGGGGTGGTTTTCGGGGGGGTGGGGTGGCTGGATTTGGTGTATTTTGGGGATGGGGTGACTGGGTTTGGTGTATTTCGGGGGTGTGATGGCTGGATATGGTATATTTCAAGGGTTGGGTGGCTGAGTTTGGTGTATTTTGGAGGTGAGTGAGTGAAGGGTGGTGGTTTTCGAGGCTGGAGTGGCTGGAATTGGTGGTTTTCGGGGGTGGGATGACTAAGTTTGGTGGTTTACCGGGGTGAAGGAGTAGAGAGGGTGGTTTTCGGAGGTGAAGGAGTAGTGGGGGTGGTTTTCGAGGGTGGAGGAAGGGAGACGTGGTGTTTTCGGGGGTAGGGGAGGGGAGCAGTAGTGTGTACTGGGGTGGAGGAGGGGATGTGGTGTTGTTGATGGTTGGGAGGGCGGTTTCGTGGTGGGGGAGGGGATGGTGAGGGTGGACTAGTGGTTTTGTCCGTGGGGGGAATGGGAGGGGAGGAGAGAGAAAGAGATTTTGGGTTCCTAAAATTTCTTTTTACCTGTTTTACAAGTTGAAGGTCACATTGATTTATTGGAGGAATTTTTAGGCAATAGTTTGTATTATTACGAGAGAATGGACATAAATTTGTATTATTCTAATTAAAAAACCCTAAATAAAATGCACCCCTATAAACAACTTCATTTCAAGAGAAATAAGTTATGTACTTATGTTCCTTTTTGCTAGATAATTACAAAAAAAAATAAGTTATGTTGAGTAAGACTAAATCGTGCTCAACAAAAATAAAATCAGTGCTAGATAAGGAAAAATAGGTTCAGCTCGACAAAGATTAAATGAAATGAAGTGGGTCTTACTAATATGGCAAGTTCAGCCAATTGTGTTGTGGTTTTTGTACAAGTAATAATAAAAAAAGTTAGTACAAATTTGTAAAAATAAGATTGTTAGAGGTTATTATTAATAACAAAGTGCATTTGTTTTCAATTATCACTAATAATTAATTTTTTTTGAGGGGGCTAATAATTAATATTTAGTAATCAAAGTTTATACCGCTAAATAAAATTAAACATGACATACTTACAAATTAAAACATTTAAACATGAACATGATATATTAAACATGACATTATTTACTGCTAGTGAACCCACAGGCCACATGGTCACACATTACTCATACAAAGGTCAGCACTAGACACATTACACCCACAGTTAAAGATGAACATGATATATTAAACATGACATTATTATTAATAACAAAGTGCATTAGTTGGAGTCGAATAATATGCATAATCCGGTCCAAATTCGATCCGTTGCCAACTTGCCATCCCTAATTAGTATAGTCTATTAGGGCTGCCATTTATTCCACTGGTAATTTAGTTATAATATATTTGATCATACATAATGCAACTTTTAGGATTAAACGTAATTAAAACATCTTCACATAATATATATGTTCATCACTTCTTTATGCCATGGTGATGATCATCCATGTCTATGGTAGCAGCAAGCCAGGCATCAAGCCAAGCAGTTGGCTCAGGAACACCAGAATGCAGCTTCTCATACTCAAATATGTACTTCACTATACAGTTCTTCTCATCCTTAGGTATCACTTGGCATGTACCACAGAAGGTCTTGTACTCGTCCAACATGTCGCCTTCGATGGCTCGGTATTTGACCAACTTCTTCTCCTCATCAATCTCTTCAAGAACACTCTTTACTACTAAAGGCTTCCCACCTAAAACCATTAAATGAGTAGGGAATATTATAATAAATTACTTTGTAAATAATATAGTGTTTGGTTGGACATGAATCTTATTCTCACCAAAATTCTTTTATATTAATTGGTTTGTAAAAGGTGGAAGATAGTTCTATCAACCTAATATAAAAATATTACCTCCTCTGTTTTAAAATATAAGGCAGTTATGTTTTACGAAAATTTGCTTTGACTATAAATATTTTCAAATACGATAAAATTGTAACCTTTTAAAATTGTAAGTTACACTCTACAGTTACTATTTAGCATAGTGACCTTTTTTTAATATAGTCATTTTTTCTCAAATTAGTTTATCATAATGAAATTTCACTTTGTGACGTACTAATCTTTCTTTTCACAGAGTAAGACTTTACAATCTATATCTACTCATCTATCTATATCTATTTTTCATTTAGTGATCCTTTTTTTTCATAAATTACGGGAATTAGCATCATATTCACACTAATTTAATATGGGCCAAGTCCATGTAAGTTATCATGGAGACAATAGGAAAGGAGGAAGAAAGTGAGGGAACCATATATGCATGCCCTAGAGAGAAAGTAAGATTTGGAGTAGTTTACAACTCCCTCAAATTCAGCTTGGATTTGATCCTTACCAAATTTGTTCTGAAATGATTTATCTCATCCTATTCCTCTTCCAAAAATGGATGTATTACCATATCATAACACTTAGTATCTAAATATAAAATAAGGGAAGTAATACAAGTCATATAAAAGGAAATCATATATCAATATTAATCTAATTATGTTAAATATGGTTATGGACCGCACCCATTATAAGGATTACGAGTCTATTTTACAAGAATAAGTAGGTTTCACCATAGAATCTTATGGCAATAAGGGAATTGTTACAAGTTATATAAACGGAAATAAACCATATATCAAAGTAAACCTAAATGTGTTAAATATAGGTCAGGATCGTACCCATCATAAGAAGCATTACTAGTGAGAGTCCACTTTACAAAACTAAGGAGTTTACGCCTTAAACACCATAGTCAATAAGGTGGTCTCACATGTGAGGTCCTTTTTTCAAATATGGGTCATGGCTGCACCCATCATTAAGAGCACTAGTGAGAGTCCACTTCACAAGAAATATGGGTATAGGCCACACCTATCAATCTATCATAAAGAGGGAGAGTCCACATGACCAAGGATCTCTACCTTAAAACCATATGGCGATAAGGAGAGTAGTCCTTTTGTCTTATAAATCTAAAACAACTAAATTAATTACAATGGATAGGAGATATACTACCTCTGGCTTTTTTTAGTTGCCACATTTTGTCATTCTCGGATGTTTCAATTTACTTGCTACATTTGTTAAATATTTCTACTTTTAGATGTAGTATCCATGTATTATTTACCTATGCACCCTTTTTTTGTCCTCATTACACTAAAAGACAACTAATTTATTCTTTATCACTTTACTTTTCAATGGTCTCTGTTTGTTTCCTTAGCAATTGTGCAAAAGTA
Source organism: Beta vulgaris subsp. vulgaris (assembly GCF_026745355.1). Classification (NCBI taxonomy): domain Eukaryota; kingdom Viridiplantae; phylum Streptophyta; class Magnoliopsida; order Caryophyllales; family Amaranthaceae; genus Beta; species Beta vulgaris. The sequence goes on from NC_079209.1 coordinate 59,061,585, forward strand.
AATGTAGCAATTAAAAAAAGACTTAGGGAGTAACTCTTAAGTTAAAAACACTTAATTATATGACAAAAATAGTTGTATATTAATAAGAGGGAAAATAGAATTTACCTAAAGTGTACTTCCAAGCACATTTTGATCCAACCTTACCATGGTCACCCTCATGCAAATCAACAGCCTGAATAAAATGAGGGGCGGCATGTGAAATGTTATGAGGTTTACCCGAACATATCTCATAGTGGACATCTGCAGCAGTAGCTCTTATTTCAATATCTGCCTCAAGCTTACGTTTGAGACTGATGCTCATACTTAAATTTCTCAGTTTTTTTTTTTTTTTAGAATTTATATTCGACTTGCACACTAAACCAAAGTAGATATTGCAGCCCTTTTATAGGAGATATAAAGTGATCATTGACCTCTTTGTCCCTAAAATTTATTCCATTTTCCTTTATTTCCATAGTCTCGAATTTTTTCATTCACACATACTCAATCTAAGTTACTTCCTCCGTTATTGTTGACCATCACCCTGAAATTACTTAAATCCCAACTTTATTTTTATAGACCATTTCATCCTTTCCTCTTTTCCACACCACACACCGCCCACCACCCACCACCCACTACTCCCATCACCACTGTCATTTTACCCTCTCCTCTTTTCCACACCACCCAGCACCCCCACCTACCTTCCTACTGTCACCTGCGACCTCCACCGCCATCACCTACCTCCTGCGACGTCTTCCACCGCCATCACCTACCTCCTGCGACGTCCTCCATAGCAGCCACCCACGCAAAAAGCCATTGAAATTTTTTTACCATGGCAAACGTCCGGCCAGGACGTTCCACCCATGGCGCGAACGTCCTGGCCGGACATTTGCCATGGTAAAAAAATTTCACCTGGTTGGGGGGTTACGCGAAGGTGGTGGTGGTTGTTTGCAACGAATGAAGTGAAGGTAAGGGCGGTGGAGTGAGGCTGGTGGGTGGGTGGTGGTACGCATATAGTGTTGAAGTAGGAGAGAGAGGGGTAATTTCAATGGAGGTGAGGGTGGTGGAGTGAGGTGAGTGGTGGTGGTGGCAGCTTGGCGGGAGGGGATGGTGGTGGTGACTTAAGGAAAAAAAAAAGAAAAAGGTTATAAATGTAATATCAATTTTATTTGGGCGATTTTAAGTAATTGTGGGTCGATAGAAGTTCAGTTCGTTTTAAATGCAACAAAGGAATATTTTATATCTCACAGATATATAATATTCCTTTGTTGCATTTAAAACAAAACAAAGAAAATAGTTAAAAAGAAATAGAATGGTTCAGGATATTACATTAAAGATGTGTCTTGTTCAACACATTTAACTTATTTTACAAAAATTAATTCAATTTAACTAAATTATAACACCTTATAGAATTTAACTAGTTATTATGCCCGGGCTACGCCCCGGGTAAGTAAAATTTTATTTATTAATATTATAATTTAAGATGATAACACTAAATGTTATTTGGTCTAGTGGTTAAGACTTTAGTATATGTTATTGAGGTCTTGAGATCAAATCCTATACTATGCAATTTCTAATCTTTTTTATTGTTGTGGTCTTGTGGATTACATGGAGTAAATCTCCCTTAGGGGGAGCGCCACGTGACACCCTTTTTTGTTTGCGTACGCCTTTTAATATATTAGTATAGATTCATTATATTCCAATAAGCTATGTTTAGATTCCCTCCAAAAAATCCAAGTTTAGATAGATCAACAAATTCGAATAACTTAATTTATTTATGTCAACACCTCATAAAATGCCCCCCACTAAACTGAACATATATTAAGAAAATGAAAATTTCGTCAATTTTTTTTTTGGGTAAGAAGAAGTGGTCCAGACCCCGTTCGGGTCTTAATGGGCCAGACACTTGAGAGTAAAGGAGAACTGTAAGGAAAATCCCTACTCTCAAATAGCTAGTTATATTCTTCATGTATGTTTTAGAGATAATTCTTCTAGCTTTATCACATATCCACATAAACTACTCTTTTGTCATCTAAATGGTTTTCTTTATGAGTTTATTCCTAGCCTATTTGTCACTAATAGTGATATCAATTGATTTGAATTCAACAAAGTTTTACAAACGATACTCAATATTCGAGAATGAGCACGTGAGAACATTTTGTTTGAAGTGAGACCGGTTATCCAAAATTAAGTTCTTCCAATTTATTCATTAATGATCTTGCTCAGTGATTACCTTAGTTAGTCAAGAAAGTGAATTGAGGAAAAAAAAGTTATAATTTAATCAAATAATATCCAAACCCAAAAGACATATTAATTTTTTCACATAATAGGTAGATTTTTGAAGGAACCTATCTTGTAAATCTTCTAAACAAACCGTAAACAAACATCGTACAAATTATTGGATGCATGAAGACAAAAGAATGTCCCCTATCAATGATTTGTAACATCTATCTGTCGATATGAATAGATTTTACCCCACATAGGAAGAAATGCAAGGGTAAATGCCAGACTTCATTCAAATTTTGGTCACGTTATTCACGACGAACTTGGTTAATGGGCCCTACAATACTACTTGAACTAATGGGAAGTAATATTAGTATTTCTTCCTTTTTTTCATTGCAATGTTAAATATTTGAAAATTTTATATTAACGGTTATTTTACCAAATACCTCCGACAAATCAAGAAATTCACAATATACCCTTAATGTTTCAACAATTCACCATATACCCCTGACATTTCATTTTTGCGCACCAAATACCCTTTTTTAACGTCCGTTATTTCTCCGTTAGCTTTATTTACAATTTTGTCATTATTAATCCTAAACCCTAATTCTAATCTAACCCTAACCCTAATCTAACCCTTAAACCTAAACCCTCACCCCCAAACCCTAACCTACCCAGCCCACCACCCCTCCACCCCCAGGCCCAACCCCCACCCCAGCCGCACTCCCTCCCCCTCCCCCACCGCCGATGTGTGTGCCGGCCTCCCCCACCCCCACCGACGCATCGTCGACCACCCCCTACGCGTCCGTTCATCGCCGACCACCCCTCACCCGTCCCTTCGAACACCAAACCCCACCATTCCCCTTCGAACACCGGCTCCCCTGCGAGTGTGATGCTAATCAGATTTCAACCACGAACAGAGGAGAGAGAAAGCGAGTGCGACGCGCAGCTCCGGCGAGTAGAAGTGCGTGGTGCGTGGTGATTTCGAGCAGGGGGAGGGGTTTCCGCGACAAAACAGACGGGGGATTTGCGCAATGAAAACAGAGAGGGTAGAGGGTGGGGGTTGCGGCGAGGGAGGGGAGGGGGTGTGAGTTGCGCGACGGAAACAGAGAGGGGAGGGGGTGGTCGGCACGCGCAGCGTCGGTGCGGTGGGGGTGGGGGAGGTCGGCCAAACATCGACGGTGGGGGAGAGGGTGGGGTAGAGGCTGGGGTGGTGTAGGGGAGGGGTTGGGGGTGGGGGCTGCCAAGGGGTAGGGTTAGGGTTAGGGGGAGGATTTATGGGTAGAATTAGGGTTAGCTTAGGTTAGGTTTAATTAGGATTAGGGTTAATGATGGCAAAATTGTAAATAAAGCTAACTGTGGGTTAACGGCAGTTAGGCAAAAGGGTATCTGGTGCACGTTTTCGAAAACTCAAGGTTATACGGTGTATTTCTGAAACATTGAGGGTATATGGTGAATTTCTTGATTTGTCGGGGGTATTTGGTGAAATAACTGTTATATTAATTGTAACATTTTTTTGCTGAGTATGTTGCAAGTTATTATAGAATAAATTATTTGATTGAGATGATAAGACTTCTACTTCAATTATTGGTCCCATGTTCAAATTTCACTATACAAAATTTGTAGTACATATTCCTTGTCAAACAGATGCCTTGGTATGTCTCTAGTGAATGAGGGGCTACACGTGGCAACATATATTTTATTAGGTACGTCTTTAATATATTAGTATGGATTTGCTTTATAAAAGTTTGATATTGTAAAATTATACACGTCGAGGTGAATCTAACTACATTGTACATGGCTATATTTTATTGTACACATATCAACTGAAAATTTATGGTCAAGTTTTCTCTGATCTCAATTGAAACGAAATATTCCAAGTAGGAATATTAACTCGGAAGAAGTATTTGACTTTTAGGGAGAATAAGTTCATTATCCAAGGTGAGCCCTAGTCGATGAATATAATATGATATTAAATTATAAACACAACGGAATATAAATAAATTGTTATATAAGCTGTTTGAAGTTTTTTTCACAATTTTATCAAAAGTATTTAAGAAATATAGTTGTTAATAATATTATTAAGTGAAACAAATTCATTAAGTGACACAAAAATTGGTTAACCAAAAAATTATTAATGGGCCGAAATAGGTTTATGATGGTCAACATCAAAAATGTTGGTCAAATCCCGGAATCTAACAATAGGTGGCTCATCACGTAAAAAAAAATTAAGAAAAGGTGATCTACTGCCTATATATAGATCATTTATATTTTTCACTAATAAAGGCGTTAATTTACTAATTTTTTCGACAGAAAAAAAAAATAAAAAAATTAAAATTCTATAATGTCTATGTCATAATTTTAGAAAAATAAGATTGGTGAATATACATATGTTACTTTTAATATAATGTAATGAGTTTCAAAACAACCATTAACTAATTATTATTTTCACATTTGTCTATAATGGATCATATTGGACGAGTAACTTCCCATGTGTTATGCATGAGTCAAAAAATTAGGTGCAATCTGCATCTTCTTTGACTGCTTATAACCTTGGATAGCATTTTTCATACAGTTCAAGATTAACAACATAATTCTTCCTACACTTCATCTATAATTGAGTTCCACACACACACAATAAACAAACACACTATATAAGATTAAATTACTACTAGTACTATGTTACCCTCTCTAACCAAGGATATCTTGGCCTAGTGGTTAAGATTGAGGTGCTGTGAACGATAGGTCACAGGTTCGAATCTCCCCTCCCCTTCTTTGTACTTTGTACCGCCTTCGTGGCTCATATGAATCAAAAAAACTATGTTACCCTCTCTCAATAGTGATGTACTCCCTCCGTCCCATAATATAGTGCCTATTTCATTTTTGATGAGTCAAATTTTAAAATCTTTGACTGAATATTCTCATTTGTATATATAAAAAAACATATTCATGTGGGATCTTGTTAGATTCGTCTCAATGTGTAGTTTCATAATATCAAATTTTTATATTTTTTATTAATAAGAAATTAAAGATATGAAAGGTCAAAGTTACATCTTGGAGACCGTGTAAAAAAGAAACAAACACTATATTATGGGACGGAGGGAGTAGTATTTTAGATTTGTCATTTTGGTCATCTAAGTTGTGTGAATTTATAGGCATAATATAATTGTATTTTTTTTAATATATTGATTATCGTCACGGGTCTAATATAATATTGAAGGCTCACTATAGTTTCATTCTTTTCCATACATGTAGTGAAATGCTTTTAGATTTATATAAATAGATAGCGTAATTAAAATATACTATTTAGTCTTATATATTAATTAAAATGTATTTTCTATTTTTCTTCACCTAAATAAATTACCCAGATATATCTCGAACTGATCATAAAGTTGAGAGAATTAATCATTCTTCTCTACAAATGGTTAACGAACTCAAATTAAACAAATAAAATTAGTTTCAATACATACAATTATTTTAGAAAAAGGCACAACAATAAGATACCTTATACTTATTTGATAAGAATATTTATATACCACTGTGATTATTCATGACAAATACTCATATTATTAAGTATACCTTAAAACAACCACTAGATTAAATTACATGGAATTAAGTACCTTAGATAGTATTAAATCTCAAATATATTGATAAACTCAAAAGCATGGTTGGGCGGTCACTTGGTGGGCAGTGGGTGGTTTGTGTGTGGTGTAGAGATGGTGCAAGATAGCAAGATAGAGAAGGTGAGGAGGACAAGTGAGTGTATGCCTAAGTGTCAATGATGGTCAAATTGTGATTTTATTTGAGCTTCTTATGGAAGCAATTAGCAGAGTAAAGACTTTTTAATGAACCTTTTTTTAAAAAAAACACTAGGGGAAAAAAAAAGGAAGGGCTGCGCAAGAAGGGCTGCGCTTTTTCTATAAGCGCAGCCCTACTAGTGAAGGGCTGCGCTTTTCTTCAAAAGCGCAGCCCTACATAACAGAAGGGCTGCGCTTTTGAAGAAAAGCGCAGCCCTTCACTTAGTAGGGCTGCGCTTTTAAAAAAAGCGCAGCCCTTCTTACAGTAAGAAGGGCCGCGCTTGTCTAAAAAACGCAGCCCTTCTTAGAAGGGCTGCGTTTTTTTAGACAAGCGCAGCCCTTTATGGACTTTTTTTATTATTATTTTATGGACTTGTAAAATGTTAACAGGCGGGCTTAGGGTTTTCAATTTTCATTCTCATGTTGCTCCTCCCTCATTCTCTCTCTCCTCTCTCACAAACGCACGCCTCCCTGATTCTCTCTCTCCTTTTCACAAACGCTGTCTCCCTTATTCTCTCACTCCCTTCACTCATTTTCTCTCTCTCACAAAATGTTACAATCGATTTCGCACATTTTTTCTCTCTCGAACTTCAGTTCCCAGTCGCTCCATTCGTCTTTGAGTCATCAATTACACTCGCTCGTTCGTTCGAAAAAGAAGGTGCACCATTGCTGAAATTTCGAGATCTACCGAAAATCATGAGAAAAAGACGAAACGAAGAAGGAAGAAACGAGATCTGCTGAAATTTCGAGTTCCCCAGGTTTCGTCTTTTTTGTTGTGACGGTTTAGGATGTTCATTAGATTGTACAGGCAGAGGATATGGTGGTTATGGTGGTTATGGGTGTTTCTACGAAAGAAGATGAATTATATTTGTACGAAAGAAGATGCAGCAGATTCAAGGAGATAATGCTTCTTTCTTTTTTTTTTTTACCCATAAAAGGTGTGATATATTATGAATGGATTATGTTTTTTTTTTTACTTATTTTCAATCTTTTTTTTACCCAGAAATGGATTATGTTTTTTTGCTTCTACGAAAGAAGATGCAGGGCTATGGTGGTTATGGGGATGTTCATTAGATTGTATAGGCAGAGAATATGAAATATGTGTATATTTTTTTTTCTTTTAAAAGTTTTATAAATCTTTATTTTGTATTATAATCCTTGAAAATGATTAGATTTATTTGTGTTACACAGTTAGGAAGATGAGAAACTTAGTTTACAGTTGACAAACTAAGGTTCTTGTTTATTGCATACTATAAACTTCGTCCGTCTGTCAGTAGTTGCAATCTTTTGCCTTAATTAGTTGTTGTTTATTATCTTTCTTAGGTTTGTAGTATGTTTGATTGTATAATAGTTCTATTGAAATGTGCGATTTTTACAGAAAAACTTGGTAAATTCAATTGTTTGATTATATATTTTTGTTTTGGATTGTTTAGACAATATGAGTAGATATATTTAGGAGTAAAAAAAATGCAAAAAAAAAAAATTTTATTTTTATTTTTTTTTGGGTCAGAAGGGCTGCGCTTTTTTGGTAAAAGCGCAGCCCTTCAAGCTTCGAAGGGCTGCGCTTTAACCTAAAAAGCGCAGCCCTTCTAAGCTTGAAGGGTTGCGCTTTTACCTAAAAAGCGCAGCCCTTCGTTGTGAAGGGCTGCGCTTTTCTAGCGCAGCCCTACTTAAAAAGTGAAGGGCTGCTATTAAAAGGGCTGCTGTCAAAAAGCGCAGCCCTAAGGGCCTTTTTTAGCGCAGCCCTTCTTTATTTTTCCACTAGTGAAAGTAAATATAATTGTGAGTTACGTGATCCACTATGACATTAACTACATCAAACATTTAATACACGGGCATTAAGCTTGTTGTTAAATATTTTTATTCAATAATTGATTATAAAAATTTGATTTACAAGTTAATTTTCTCATCATGATTTTAAGAGAAACATCCTAAAATCTTAAATTTATAAAACAAACAAATTTTCCGTGCAATTTGCACAGGTTTAAAAGCCATTTATTGTATAAAGGAAAATGAGCATTAACTACTTTAATTGATGTGTGATTATGTCATAAATGAATACTCGTATTCTAGGAAATCATTTTTACGCTTATATACTCTCTCCGTTTGTTAAAGTTCCACTGGATTACTATAGATACACACTTTAAGGCAATTTGGAAAGAGAGTGTAAAAGGTAGGTCCACTTGGCTTCTTTAATTTTCTTAATGAGGAGAGAGAATGTGTTTATTATATTTTAATAGAGATAGAAAACATGGAAAAGAGAGCGTGTGGGCCAAAGATTATTAAATTAGTGTACTTCCTACGTTTCAAATTAAATCAACAATTTGACCGACACGGACTCCTAGGCAAGATTTCTCAATGGTTGATTAGCAAAATCGAGGGCAAGTGTTTAGTTTAATTAATCACCACCAACCACCACCATCTATTGAAGCCACCACCTACTGCCACCACCTAATCCACCGAGGCACCACCACCACCGAGACTACCACCACCACCAAGGCACTTAATCTCTCCTTTACTTCGTATTCACCTTAACCAACACCCTTCCACTGAAGCCACCATCCCTCCACCTGACCCGCCACCACTAGCCCGAAACCACCCTCTAACGCACCACAACCCACCCCGTCCGTTGCAAGCCCCAGCCAGCCCCCGAAAGCATCACATTATCCACCAAAACCCACTCCAATCCTCGGAACCACTACCATAACCACCGAAACCCACTTGAGCCGTCAAAAGTCAAAACCACTAACTTTACCCAGCAAAACCCCATTCCATCTGAGAACAACCACCCCCAGCCACTGAAACCAACAACCTCACCCCCGAAACCACCACATCTACAAGAAAGAGAGGAAGATGTAGAAGGAGATCGAAGAAAGAGAAGATATATGCAGGAGATCAAAGAGAGAATATAAAGAGAGGGAGATGAAGAAGGAGATCGGAGAGAGAGATCGAAATTCGAAGGTGAAGAGATGCAGACGAAGGTGAAGAGATCGTAATTCGAACAGATCGAATAGAGTTACAGATCAGAATTTCGACGGATGGTGATGGTGGGGAGGAATTTCGGCGGGTGGTTGGGAAGAATTTCGAAGGATGGTGGAGGAGAGAGAAAGTGGTAGTGTGTGGGAGTGAGGAGAGAGAAAGTGGTGGTGGGTGGGAGTGAGGAGAGAGGAACGTAAGGCGCAAATTAGATCCTGCACCGAGGTGTAGGATGAGCATCCTACACCTTGGCCAAAACTACGTCGTTTTGATGGTTTTAAGAGAGCCAAAATTTGGCAGATTTTTGGCAGTATTTTTGAAAGTGGGCCAGCTCTTTCTCTCTCATACTCACTCATTTCCTCTCTTTCTCTCTCATTTATTTTTCAAGAACCATTTCAATTCTCTCTCTCATTTATTTTGTTCTTCATTTATTTCTCCCTTATTTTCATTCATTTCTATTATAAATTTCCAAATTTGTATTTGATTTTATATTCTGTTTTGCATTTTTAAAACTTTTTTTAATGTACAAATGCATATGGTTTGATGTACAATAATATACGAGTGTACATTTAGGGATTTTCAGTGATCAAAGTAATGACCATCAGTGTACATTGTGGTTTATCCTTATTTACGTTGGTTGCGGTTCAATTCTCTCTCTCATTTATTTTGTTCTTCATTTATTTCTCCCTTATTTTCATTCATTTCTATTATAAATTTCCAAATATTGATATTTGATTTTATATTCTGTTTTGCATTTTTAAAACTTTTTTAATGTACAAATGCATATGGTTTGATGTACAATAATATACGAGTGTACATTTAGGGATTTTCAGTGATCAAAGTAATGACCATCAGTGTACATTGTGGTTTATCCTTATTTACGTTGGTTGCGGTTCCTTTTTTTATTATTAGCTCCACCTACAGTTGCATGTACATGCACGTACCTTGCATGTACACTTTGTTGACATTCATGTACATTAACTGGGTTACAATCATGTTGTTATTGTAACGCCCCGACCTCTAAACATTATTTTTAAGTTAATTAATTCATTATTGGCAGCGGAACCTAGATGGTCGGTGCGCTACTGCCGTATTTTCCGTTCGAGAAAATACAAGGCAAACATTCGTTCATGACGCTAAACATATTATAGTTATTAAAATAAGCATCTTAATTATATTAATATAAATAGTTAAGCATAGATGATTACGTAGTTATAGTTAAACTAAGTTCGTGTTCTAGTGATCATAGATTTAGATTACATAACCAATATAGTTTTCATAATGTAAAGTAGTTGGCCATCCTCACTTCTACGCCATCCCGTCATCTTCATTAGTACCTAAAACCAAAAGCAACATCGTGAGCCGAAGCTCAGTAACATACTACCCTAACAACGTAAATTCATTTCAATTCATTTTATTTGCAAACAGGGAGAAGAGAATATAGTAAAACATATTTCAAATTCGTAATGAAATAATAGCAAAGTAAACAATTATAAATAGCATCTTGATACTTCATAAGTTCCCATTATCTTTTCATCTTTTAGCTTGGTAACTGGCGAGTATAGACATGTGATGACCCTCAAGGAGCCCAGCTCCCTTTTTGGGTACACCACCATGTGATGATCCTCAAGGAGCCCAGCTCCCTTTTTGGATACACCACCATGCGATGATCCTCAAGGAGCCCCGCCCTTTTTTTGGATACACCGCTCGCACCAAAATAGCATGCGGTACCCCTCAAGGAGCCCAGCTCCCTTTTGGGTGTACGGCGGGTGCGAAGGTACGTGCACGACCATAAAGTAGATAAGCGTAACATTATACTGCCAGAACCTCTTTCACTTTTATTTATCATGTTTCGTTCGTTTAGCATTCATCGGCATAAGCCATAGATCTTTCATCAATCATACTTGAGCATCAATAACTCATAAGATCATCATTTACGAAATCATTCAAAGCAATTTAATCCCACAATCCATATAAGAATCACATTGCAAAATCCTTAACATAATTATAAACATCATTTCATAAACACATTTCGAAGGGGATCGTGGGTGTTAGCAATAGATGTTACCTCGGTTCCTGCGTAATAACTTGAAAGCCGGGGGAGGCTGTAATATCCTTTCCGTTTAATCTAATCATGAAATGACGCAACAAAATATAAATATTCGATTTATTTTAACAACTGCCTTTAGTTATTATTAATACTTTTTATTATCGAAGATCGTTGGTGATTACTTATATTTATTATTTAAGCTTACGTTACTTAATTAATAGATTTATAATTTAACGTGTCATATGTTATACCATTAAGTACCTTGTTCAAATTTAATACGTAAATTATCTCTAACAAGTTAATAAAACAATTTCAATTATCGTAACCTAGCAAATCGTAAAATACTAATGTTCATTCATTATTTTCATATTACAGGAATAAGTTGACAATTATTATTACAAGACATGATATATTGGGTTTTTTTTTTCTTAAAAGAAACATTTAGCTAATGAATTAAGGGCATGAATTAATAAGGTAAAAATATATAATAAGAAAATTCAGATTGGAGCCCAATTAGAGTTCTATTTAAATACTTCGGCCTAGATTAATATCAACTCATTAAAAAACTTGGAAGTATGAAGAGGTATATATTTCATACCTCTTGAGCAGACACAAAAGGAGAGCAGAGGAGGGAGCTCGAGATGGGCTAGCAGTGGGGTGGGACTCCGACCGTGAGGCAGCACGACGGTGGTTCGTCGGAGTTGGTCGACCACGGTGGTCCGGTGCAGCAGCAGCTGCGGCGTGAAACAAAAGGTGAGGTGCGACAGAGAGAAGAAGAGGAAGGGCGAGCGAGAGAGAGAGTGTATGCGAGAGGAGAGAGAAGATGGCGGTGAGGTGGTGAGGTGGTGCTATGGTGGCGCACAGGAGGCGCGGAAGAGCTTCGGTGGTGTGTGGGTGGTGGTGGCCGGAAGAAATAAAAGCAGATGAGAGACTGTAGGTTGCGAAAAACAGGGGTCTTTGTGGTGGTTTTTGGTGGCTTTTTCCGGCGATGGTTGGAGTGGTTGTGGTGGTGAATTGAGGGAGGAAGTAATGGGTATTTATAGGCATAGTTGGGGGATAAATTTCATGAATTTGATGGGTTGATTTGATGAAGAAAAACTGAAATTTGGGTAGGTTTGATTATAAAATCAGATTTTTAGGTGGGTTTGAATTGAATTGAAGTTTCTAATTGGAATTGAGTTTGTTTATGTGAAAAAAATTTGTTCTGGGTCAAAATCCATTGTCGGGTTGTTTGGGAAGGAAAATGGAGATGGGTTGAAATGTAATGAAACAGTAGTTTTCTGTTTTCTTTTGATTTTCCCTTTCTTTTTCTTTTTTTTTCTTTTTCTTTTTCTTTTCTATTTTTGTTTTCCTTTTTATTCTTAATACTACTAATTTGTATAGTAACTAATTTGTTTATTACTTTGTTTCCTTACTTTAATTTATTGTTATTGTTTAATCTAACAAAACTTTATTATTTACAACATATATTTATTTAACGAATTAACTATCATTACTTGGGTATAGTATAACAAAATTTCAATAATAACTTATAATTAAAGGAAAATTTTAACCACTAATTATTATTATTTAATTTAGGCAAGTTTAAATTTTTGGGATATTACAGTTATGTGTTGACCTTTTGTTCTAGTACCCATATTGAGTTTTTTTTGTTTTGTTTTATTTGTGTCTATAGTATATGTTATGCATGCATGTTAGTGAAACTAATGTATATTTAATCATACACAGTGATCATTAACGCAACTTTAATGTACACAGAACAAAGTCAGCTCTATAAAATAACTTGAACATCCAGTCATAACAACATTGTACATTCAGGCTTAGTAGTTGAACAATCTTGCTAGAATATTTGTACATTGAGTCATATCCAGTGAACATTCAATCAAACAATAATGTATCCTTATTTTCAGTGATCAAAGTAATGACCATCAATGTATATTGTAATTTATCCTTATTTACGTTGGTTGAGGTACCTTTTTTTTATTATTAGCTCCACATACAGTTACATGTACATGCACGTACCTTGCATGTACACTTTGTTGACATTCATGTACATTAACTGGGTTACAATCATGTTGTTATATGTTGACCTTTTGTTTTAATACCTGTATTGATTTTTTTTTGTGGCACCTGGAGCACTATAAGATATAGGACTGTAATTGTACATATTGAATTTCATTAGTGAACAAACATCAACACACCAGTGCACAAAGATTGCAAATTACTCACTTGACATCAGCTTTAGGAATTGGGTTACTTTTATTCTATTATGTTTCTTTGTACATTCTTGGTTTCATGGTTGTTCATTAACAAAATCAAAATGTACAATGACATCCCCCCCATAAAATCGCCAATAACACACAATGAACAATAATAGACATCCAAATAAAGTACAATCCTTGTGATATAGTGAACAATGTAATAACACACAATGAACAATAACAGACATTCTAAGTAGAGGTTCAGATATTTCTTCAGATTTTTTCCCTTTGTTCTCAAAAGGGTGGCCAATGGTATTTCTTCACTTTGTGTTTTTGCAATCTCAAAAAATATTAGTAACTAGAGGATGAAATTTAAAAAACGAAATCATTAAACATGGAAGGAGGTTGAGTGTGGAAAAGAGAGAAATGGTGAACAGTATATGGGGTGAAATGATGGTAGTTGACATCAAATCAGTTATTAAATGGTGAACAGTAAATGTCAAATCATTTACTTTTTGAATTTTCGATTTTGTACATTGGATGTAAGGGGAATGTACATTGGCTGTCAAATCAATTACTTTTTGCATGTTGAATGGTGCGTTTTATTCTTCTTGCCTTGCGTTTTGGAGCTGGTGTAGGATGCTCATCCTACACCTCTGTGCACCATCTACGCATTGAACGTAAGGGGTGATGATGGAGGTTTAGATGATCATTAGGTATAATTAAGTGTGGTTTAATTTTTTAGTAAAGGTATTCTCATATTCACACATAAAAATATACCAAAAATAGCAAGTTTAAAATTATTGCATTTAATTTGAAACTTCCCAAAATGCAAATTTGGAACGGGGGAAAGTTTATGTTTTTGCCAAAGGAGGAATAAAACATATAGTAATTAGAACTTCAAAAGACAAAGGATTCAGGAAAGTAAGTAAAACTTTAACAACAGATGGAGTACAACTCTAAAAAAATGTATATATCAAAAGTAAAAATCTATAAATAAAAATTGTACAGTAATTATATTACGCAAATATTATGCATGAAGATGATAAAATGTCCCATTCCTGTGAATGGTTTGTATCATTGTAAATCTATACAAATATATTAAAAAGCATTCCTATCAAGAGAATGGTGTCACGTGACACTCTTATCAAGCTTATAATACACATGTTTATAATCTTATTTAAAAATATTAACAATGTGTAATTACTAGGATTCGATTACATGACTTTTGAAATGTGATAGTTTAATCACTAATCCACTACAATTTCAATGCTTAATGTTTCAAAATAAAATATAATAACGTCTTATAATTATATGCAATTGTAAAGACCTAGACAAACTTTTTGATCTCTAACACTTTTATTAAGTAATAATGTTCTCTTACCCCCTAACAAAGTTGTTATTTTTATCTTCAATTCCTTGGAAGTTGTTTTAAACAACTTATGATGTCATATCGTACATTTTTCAATTTTGCATTAAACATGATACTACAAAAAGCTAATAAAATCAAGTGAAAGTATTGGGTCAGACCGTCTGACCAATACTTACTGTCAGACGGGCTGAGCCCAAAACTCAAACTCTGTACGCACCACTTTCTCTTTTCTCTTCTTCTTCTCCCCACTCTGTACTATTGTTGCCATTACCACTACAAGGCCCCATAAATTGCTTCTTAAAACTAGCACACCTCCTTTCTATCTCCTCTGACCACCTCAATATCACCAATTTCCCCTCTCGATTTCGCACGTGAAGTTCTCTCATTTTTCTGACGGAATCTCTGGTGATGATGAACCTCGAACTCCGGCGAAGTCGTCGTTTGCCGAAATTTCAAAAAGCTCAATCATATTGCAATAATGCAGTTGGGGAGATATCTGGCTTGGTTCAACCTAAGAGTTCCTTGAACTTAACTTAGATTTTACTTTCTGTTACTTGAAATCATTTTTTGTACTACTACTATGAAGTATGTGTAGAGTTAGGGATTCCGATGGTTTAAGAAAGGTATTATGCTTTTTTGACATTTTTTTCAGTTAATGCTTATAATCTTTCAGTTAGTTCTTTTTTTCTTTCAGTTGGTTTTTGTATTATTTAGTTTTCGTATTCTTTCAGTTCGTTTTTTATTTCTTTCAGTTGGTCTTTTTTATGCTTTTTAGTTAGTTCTTTATTTCTTTCAGTTGGTGTTTTATATGTTTCAGTTGGTGTTTAAAAAAATTTGAAACCAACTGAAAAAAAAGAAGACTAACTGAAAAAAATGAAGACCACCTGAAAAAAAACAAAGACCAACTGAAACCCAAGTGCGTCTAACTGAAGCACAAGTGCTTTTAACTGAAGTGGTCCGACCAGTTCTATTGTGTCAGACGAGTCTGACACAATACCTTCTCTAAAATCATTTATGATATTTATGAATAATAATATATTTATACAAATATATTAAAAGACGTGCATGACAATGTATACACGCCATGTATCACCTCTATTACTCCACTAGAATTGTCCAATGTGTACATAAGTCATGTTAATTAACAAAAGTAAAATTAGCTTACAACAAGATTTGAACTCGTGACCTCTTGCTATTATACATGACACAATTACCATCTCAAACAACTTTTAATCATGCTTTAAGTATTCCCATTATTATATTTGCACCTTTTAAATATTGAGTTTTACTTAATACTCCCTCCGTCCCATAATATAGTGCTTGCATTCCTCTTTGGGTGTCCCAAAATGTTGTGCATATTTCTTTTTTATCAATTTATTTGGACTAAATTATCCTTCATCTCTACATAAAACTTTCCAAAATACCCCTACTTTCTTTTAAAATATGTGCCCCTATTTATTGTTTTACATCATTCCAAGGTATATTTATTGCTCTTTCATTTTATTTTAAAGGAAAAAGAAGAAAAAAACTAGTTCCAAGACAAAAATACCCAATAAACATTTATTTAAATATATATTTTTGTGAAATCCTAAAACTATTTCCATTTTCCTTAATTCTTGTGAAAAATGAGAAGTGAGCACTATATTATGGGACGGAGGGAGTACATTTTAATGCAAATGGAAAAAAAATACATATAAAATTCGGGAAATAGTACCAACTCCGGACAACGCCCAAGCCCAAATACTAATTTGATAATTGAAACTGACACGTGGTATTGTCCCTGCCAAAATATTAATTGGTAATATACTAATATGTCTGGCAAGTTTGTTTGATATCAATATACTTTGTCCCACATGGGCCACATAGAAAGAAAAGCAATAAATAGATCAAATTTGGTCACGTTGTTTACGACAAACTTGCTAGTTGTTACTTGTTAGTGGAATAACGGGCCCTCCAAGCTACAATGATTGAACGTTTATCACGTTTTTTTCTCCATAATTTTTGATGCATGCATTTGAGTGATTATTTGAAATTCTCTTCATAAGAAATTAATATTGCACAACCACATATTATTGAGGCAAATTTAACTATATATGATTGCATATATATCGATCAAAATTCATGATTAAAGTTTCTCTCTATTCAAATGAAAAATTCCAAATATGAACATCAAATAGCAAATGAAGTATTTGATTTTAAGGAGAATTAGATTATTAGTCTGGGTGATGGCCTAGTCATTGCATTTAATAGCTAGATTATTAATTTATTAATTAAATCCAATGAAATCTAAATGAATTTGTATAGTAGTTTGAATCTAAATTTCGTTGTTGTAGTTTTTTATCGTAATTTTATCAAAAGTACTAAAGAATAGGAATAGTTACTAAATTATTAAGTGACATCAAAGTTGATTTTTTAAGGAATTGGTTAATCAACCATTAAGCAAACTATTTTCAAAAGGAATTTACATCATTAGTTTAAAACTGATATTTTTTTCGTTATTATTCAATATTACAAAATTCTTTTAAATATGAATCATATACGTGAAATTATAAGTCATGATTACTTAAATTACATATAATAATTTTCCATCATTTTTAGCTTTATGTATGTGTAAATAAATATGAAAGTTGTAGTATAAGTGTGTTATAAGTGATTAATTAGCTGTAATAAATTAAGCGGTCAAGTTTAATAATTAATGAGCACAATTTTCCCCTTTTTTGTTTACTTTGTTAGCAATGGCATTGGAGTTGTGGTAACATGAGGTTGTGGGTTCAAGTATTAATGCATATATTTGTTTACTTTATTTTAAATGGAAAAACAAGCAATAATATGCATCATTTGTGAAAAGGAGAGAGCGAGACTGGTGGTTGGTCGTTCGTTATCATTTCTATGCGTTTTAATAATATGTACTCCCTTGTTTTTTTTTTCTCCCTACTTGAGATCTTGATACTATTTACAATTAGAGAAAATCTTCTAAATTCTTTTCAATTAATATTAAATAATATAGTTACGTGGAGCCTTGTTTGATTTATTTTAATGAATACTTCATTAATATTCAATCGTTATAAGTTATACTAATATGTAGGCGCCGTTTGGTAGGGTATAAAACGTTTATTTTCTCGAAAAATTTGTTTTCCTCTATTTTCAGTTTTACATTGTTTGGTTGACAAAAAAATGTAAAACCATTTTCCCTTGGTGTAAAATTATTCTCCTCATGATGGAAAACCATTTTCCCTTCAAAATGAAGGGAAAACTGTTTTCTTTATCTCTCTTGTACCATCCTCTCACTACCTCCTTACTTTCTCTTTCATTTTCCTTTCATTTCATCATTTTTCTTACATGGAACCAAACAACGGAAAACTAATTTTGGAATTGTGTTTTTCATTGTAATTTGTTTTCCATGAAAATCATTTTACACTGAAAATATTTTACGCCATAAATACCAAACGAAGCCGTAATGAAAAATATTTAAGTTCAAATAAGTGCATCGGCAAAACGTGCACAGTTAAAGTACGAAGGGAAAAAACAAAGGGAGTATTAGTTCATTCCCAACTGAACTGATCACCTGTACCAATTCCTGAGGGTTACAGGTTACTCTCTCCTGATCAACTACTATAAAAAGGGTGTAATATGTATAGTTTGTTATATACTAGAGCAGTGAGAAAACATGGGCAGTCTTAAACGTAAGCTTGAGGGTGAGGTTGAGTTACGAGCAACTGCTGCAGATGTGCTCCATGAGATAGTTACGACTAGGCCTCATCATGCTCCCAATCATGTCTCCCATTTTATTCAGGCTGTTGACTTACATGAGGGTGAACATGGTAAGCTAGGTTCAACATGTGTTTGGAAGTACACTTTAGGTAAATTCCAATTCTCTCTCTTACACAATTACATGTATACTATTTTTCTTTTAATGCTTTAATTAATTACAAATTATAATTTCATCTTTGATTTCAAGTAAATATATACTCATATGAAACTTCTTTGATTTGTTCTATTATATGGATTTATTTGTTAGTCATATATTCCCTCCGTCCTAAAATATAGTTCCAACCTTTGACCTATGATATCTTCTATTTCTTATTAGTAAAAAAATATAAAAAGTTGATATTACGAATTTATACATTGAGACGAATCTAACAAGACCCCTCATGAATATGTTTTTTTTGTATACATTAGTAAGAATATTTGGTCAAAGTTTTTAAAATTTGACTCCCAAAATAGAGATGGGAAATATATTTTGGGACGGAGTGAATAATATATAGTAGTTTTGATTGTTTGTACATTATTATTTTTAATTAATATATGATTATTATTAAAGTATGATTCGAGAGTACTTCATTAAACAACTTGTATTATAGGATTTATATACTCTTACAGCAATTACATTATTAGAATAGGAGGTGTAATTAGGATTCAAAGGTGGTCTTGCATTATTGAACCTAATTAAACCAAAGTCTATAGACTGAATTAGGAGAATGGAAACCTACAGTTTCCTAACAAACCATTTTATATCACTCTAACCCAACACTTAATATATTCCTAAACTTCTCATACTAATTCAATCGTCCTTTCTCTTCTTCTTCTTCCTTCGATTACCATTAGATCTCGAATTACAACAGACAATTTTAAAGAATAACCCAACAGTCTTACCGAATGGAATAAAAAATATGAATATCAAACGGATTAACTGGTCAATATATACATTGAATTGGCCACTAAATAGATTAATCTAGTCTTTATATATATATCTGAAAGACGGTCCGTTCTCTTCTTAATATTGTGTTTGTGCCATTGCTTAGTCTCAGTGTTACCTAATTCCCCAATTCCCCCGCGAATTGAAAAAAGCGAATTATGGTCGGTTTTGGTTCATTTTTGACTCATTTTGGGCGAATTGGCGAATTCAAAAGGCGAATTAGATAGCGAATTAGGTAACACTGCTTAGTCTTATTGTTTGGCAGTGATTTATTACACACGAAAATGTTTTACACTGAAAATATTTTACATCCTACCAAACGGAGCCTAAAATAAGAATATGGTTTCATTCCAAAACAATTGATAATTAATAGAACTTTATTAGTGAAGACTGTAGTTGATGAAATGAATTATATCTACAGATTGTTTATATAATTTGACAGTATTGAACATATATTTAGGTGGGAAAGCTTTATCAGTGAAGACTATAGTTGAAGAAATTGATATGGAGAAGAAGTCAATCAAATACAGAGCCCTCGAAGGCAATATGATGGAAGAGTATAAGACCATAACTGGAAAAGTCCAGGTGATACCCAAAGATGAACAAAACTGCATATTCAGGTGGACATTAGAGTATGAGAAGCTCAGTCCTGATATGCCTGAGCCAAGTGCTTTGCTCGATGCCTGGCTTGCTGCTGCAGTAGACATCGATGATCAACACCATGGTATAAAGAAGTAATATATATGCTTCCAAGTGAATGATAATATTTTATGTTGTAAGAATTTGCATCTTTTTCATTTTTGAATAATGACCATCTATCCCAAGTAATGTGTATGGTCAAAGAAAACATAATGTGTTGTAGTTGTAACTTGTAATATGCAGGCATGCAGCAGTAGTATCACTGCTGCTGACCTTATGCATGTGTTGTTGTGTGAGAGATATAATTATGTGTGTTAATTGATAATTTGATACTTCTTGTTTTTCTTAATATTTACCGAACGTTAAGAGTTTTACATTGCAAAGTGCAAACATTATGGTTTTCTTGGTAGGCAAAGTAATTGCATTGAACTAAGGCTGCGTCACTTGAAATTTTCTTATCCGAACTTATCTGATCTGAACTTATTTTTTCTAATCTGATCTGATCTGATCTGAACTGATTTGATATGATCTGATCTGATTACAAGATCTTATCTTTTAGATTTTTCTCAATATATAATAAAAAATATAGTCATGTAGGATCTTGTTTGATTCGTCTCAATAAGTACTTTATTAATATTCAATTATTATAATTTTTAATAATATGTAATGAAAGATATTTAATAGTAATAATGATTTTTAAATATGATCTGATCTGATCTAAACTTATTTTTTCTGATCTGATCTGATCTGAACTAAGCAAAAATAAGGTGAACTGAACATAGCCTAAGTGGTCTTGGCATAGTGGTGTGCTCACTTTGTCCGTTAAATGATTGATCGGGGGTTCGATCCTCAACCGTTGGGAATGAAAATAGATTCTTGGACAACCCTTTACCCTTAAGTGGAGTACCCGGGACAAGGTGATTAGTCACTGCTATCGACGGTGGATACCTTGATTGTTCAACAAAAAAAGTAATTGTATTGCTTACCTTATTAAAAGCCATGTACAACCTAAAGAAATTAGGATCCTTAAAACCTCTAAATTCTAAAAACTGGTCAAGGTTACTATCAATCCTTAAACAACACAAATAACCCATCTACAAATTTTGAAACCAAATTTTATTCAACCAAATTTTATTCAGCCTCTTTACAGTTTGAGCTATGACACTTAATATTTCGAAGCACGAGTAATTTGAAACTGTTTTAAAGAGTACTATTTCTCTGTGAGATATGTAGTAAATTGTGCGTAAGACAACAACAGCTAAAGTTTCTCTTTTGAAGAGAAAAAATAACACGAAACTTGAGATGGGTTTTCTTTACGCATCCATTCTGGCATTCTCCATCCCATTATCAAAACAATATGGGATGAAATGACATAAATATGATTGGTACAACTTTATTTTTTTCACCCACATATCTTGAAATATTATTCAAGGACAAGACCAAACTTTGTTTTGTTTTAAATTTAAAGAAAATATAATACTTCCTCCGTTTTTTTTTTTACTTGTAACACCTTCTTAAAAGGGAAGTAATTAATTACGTACAACACTTTTCACTTTTGCTTTTCCTTTCTCTCTATCTCTATCCAATCACATGAGGCCCTCTTTTTTTTTTTTCTCTCTACATCTCTCCTACCCAAATTTTACATTGGAGTTGATGGAAAAAAAGTATTGCAAGTAAAAAAAACGGAGGAAATATGAAAGTAACTAAAAATAAAGTTTCCTTCTGTGTAGAACGAAGAGACTAACAAACATTTTTTTTTTTTTCCCTATCGAATAGCTAGTAGATTCAATCAGAATATTGTAAAGTTAAGAAATCCAACATAGATGAAAAACAAAAAACAAACAAGAACAAAATGTTCAAAATTATTAAAATAACAAATTTGTAGATAAACATGATATATTCTCAAAATATCATCAAGCAAAATTGGCGAAAAACGTTGGAGGAGATGAAAGTGAAGAGAAAAAAGTTTCAGCACTTCGCTCCTCATTCCTCAAACATTGCTTTGATTTGCGTCAAAATTCAAAACTCAAAAGTATGTCTATGTCCTTTTGTGGTTGCTTGTTTGGGCCTCCACTAGTAATAAGTTGGGTTGGACTTCTTTTAGGATATTAAATGGATTTACATAATCGGCCTATATATATTGATGCAACACATATACCATTACATACATAATTATTACTCCCTCCGTCCCATAATATAAGTCCTAATTCTGTTTTTACGCGGGAATTAAGGTTAAATAGAATCTTGTTTTATTTGAATAAAAAAATTTATTTTTATTGATAAACACTTACATTGTTTTTTCCTTTTTAACAAAAAAATAAAAACTGTCATTTAATGTTACATGGTTTAATGTGTAGAGGAGTTTAATGAGGTAAAAGATTCCATTTTGTCATTAATAAGGTGCATTGGAAGCTGAAATTATGATGACATTTTGGGAATTAAACTATTTTCATGAGGATATTTTGGGAATAATTATTGATTAAAAATAGAAATAAGACTTATATTTTGGGACACCTTATAAGGAAACAGGACTTATATTATGGGACGGAGGGAGTACTTCACAAGTCAAAACATTTATCTTAAAAGCTCTACATAAAAAAGAAAAGTTTTCACTTCTTTCAGAACGGAGGAAGTAGAAATATAGAGTATCACCAAGTAAGAGTTAGGACATCAAAGTCAAAGCAAAATTCATAAGTCTAATTCAAATAATCTTATAATTCAAGATTCCAAGCAAAAACGAGAAACTTTCTACCCTTAATTAGGCCCATCAAACTGGCGTGGTTAGCATCTGAATGAAAATTATGGCAGCATCCTGTTGTAAATTACTACTCCCTTCGTTTCAAAATATAGTTTTTATTTTCTTTTTTTCACAGTAATTTATGCAAGTAGAATATAAGGAAGATAGTAAAAAAAAATTTGTTTATTTAAATAAATGTTGTATGAGAAAAGATTGTTATAGGTGAGAGAATGGAGAATAATTGGTGAAAGAGCATTAATTGTAACATTTTAGTTGAATAAACAAAAGAAAAAATAAAATTCAAGAAGCAAGTAAATGATGGAACACAGTTTTTCTACACAAATTATGGAAAAATGTGAAACTAAATATGGAAATGAAAACTATATTTTGAGACGGAAGAGTATAAATTAAGAGCTCTGGCCTCTGAGTGACTAAGTCGTTTGTCTGGTTAAAAAACAGAGAAACATGCATTTCAGTATTTCTTTAGTGCTTTGATTACCAACTACTTTCAAACGGTAATCAACCGCCAAAATTCAATATTCTACTACATGTTTTAGCCATTTCAATTGCAAAGTATGAGAGTTATTGTAAATGGAGGACTTTTGAAGTAAACAAATTGAATGCACCTAAATTCACGCTGATAACTGTGACAAGTCTCGCTGACAACAAAAAAAATGTGGTAGTAGATCCTTCATTAAGATAACATAATCATGAAGCAACATCTAATACTAATTAGTGTTCAACAGAATTCCCTTAACCTATTACAACTTCAGAGAATCTGATCGGAAAGCGAGGGTAGTCGCCGGAAAAAGTTTGCCGGAACAGATGGCATGTCACCCCTAAACTTAGGATGTCTCAAGTAGTAAAATGCTGAACCCAACACAAATCCCCAAAATGGCACCATATAGAATGCTAAAGATGCTACCAAGCAAACTACCAAAAAAATTCCTGTCGCCCTTGGATCCCTCCAATTATACAAGGCTTCAACTCTCTCCCATTGTGCTGCCATATCCCCCAAAAATGATTGGGCCCTTCCCGCCAAGGCTCTAAGCCTATCGTATCTAATCCTAACCACGTCAGGTGACCGTGTGGTCGGTAACCCATCAAACTCTTCATCGAGCTCGTCGTTGGTGATTACATCGACACAAGATATGCGAGGGTCCATGCTAAGAGGGACCTTGGCACGGTACCTAATTCGAAAGGCTAGGATTAAGAAAGCATACATGAAGAATGTTGGCAGCACAAGGTGTGGGCATATGACAATAGATATTAGTACAATGTGGACTAGAATGGTAGTTGGTGGGTGTGCCCATGTTCGGATACCATTGAGCCATCGAGCTAAAGTAGCTACTTTAGATAGCCCATTAACCACCCTAAACCAATTTACCTTGCTCTTCCTCATGCTCCATATGTGGGTGTCTGAATCAAGCATGTATTGGACCACCTCTATGCCCAAAGGTGGCTCGGAACGAGCTAGCCTAGCAATCACAATCTTCATAGCCGTGTGGCGCAAGATATCTTGTTGGGCTCGTCCCAATGGACACACATAATGCATTCTAGGCAACATTGGACTTGAGTATGCTTGAAGAAGACTAATCCAAGAGGAGCAAGTAAATCTAATGCTTATCTCTATCTCACCCATCCTTCTTGCACCACCCGGGAGCAATACAGTAAGCGGGTATGTGTTTAAGTAAACTCGGTTCGTGTCAAGGGCTGATAAACGTACTCGTAGCTTCCCAATCCGGAGATCCTTCCCGGGTTTAGAAGCTTCATCTTTGTAATACCGCCCATTGTCAAACACCCCTATAGTGAGAACCGTACATGGGTCATACACGTCCCATGTATACTGCTCATTCCATCGAGGGTTGAACCTATCAAGAATAGTACGAGTACGGACCCACTTGGGTCCGTACTTGGCTACCACATAAGCATCTGTTGTACCACGAGTCCCATCCTTGGTCTTAACGGGCAATAAATTATTGGCTCCGCGGATCCCAACCTCAAGCAACCCAATAGGAGGTTTGGCAAGTTGCTTAGCTGAGGCTCGGACATCACTAGTCACGTGAGCTGCCTCGTCAAGCACGTGATACCCACCCTCAATGCAAGTCCTCAAGTGTATTCTCCCCGCATAAGGCTTCTTTTTCTCATCCTCACCAACCAAATTGAACCACCTCGATTTTGGTTGTGCTCGATCATCAGTCCTGCGCTCAATGCTCGCCACGTGTACCTTAGCATATCCGACCGATTGTCCACTTG
Source organism: Beta vulgaris subsp. vulgaris (assembly GCF_026745355.1). Lineage (NCBI taxonomy): Eukaryota > Viridiplantae > Streptophyta > Magnoliopsida > Caryophyllales > Amaranthaceae > Beta > Beta vulgaris. The sequence continues at coordinate 59,086,508 of NC_079209.1, forward strand.
TCACATCCTCAACCGTTACCACCAAAAACGGATCAAACGGCTCCGAAGCTACAAACACCAAACTCTCATTCCACGTAGGATTTGTGGACCCCCACACCATCCGAACCGTTTTAAAAACCTGACCACCAAGCTGAGCCCTCACATAGAGCTCCGGACCCCGAACCTTAGGTTCGGAAGATCCCGAACCCAAACCCAATTGTAAATCTTGGGTTTGGATAACCGTTACACGCAAATACCACAGCTTCGGAGATAAATAAACTTTGGCTCGGGTTTCCGGAATCAACCCACCCGAATCCGATTGCCAAGCCTCCTGAAAAGCTTCATCAGCTTGGGTTCCGATCCAAACCGCCACCATCACATCATTACTCCCAGCTTCGGATCCAACAACTTCCAAAGTGTACCATTGTGGAGCTAAAGGACTATCTGGTGGTACACGTTTAGGCACTTCTCCCAGATCGAATGAAACTGTTCCTACACATAATTCCTCAACAACTTCTTCCTTTTTATTCTCTCTCCAAATTGACACTTCAAGTGAACTCGAATTTAACCCTTCCTTATCAAAAGCAAACACTTGATCCCAATCTTTACCATTCTTCTCCGACGTCGTTTTAATACTATGAGTTCCAATCACTAATTTAGCATAATTCAATGCATCACCTTCTAAATTCGATTGTTTCGCTTTCACCACCCTAACATACAAAAATGGCATTCTATCAACCAAATCATACCCTGCTCCATGCCTCCTCTCAGAACCTGAAATAGACCGCAGGTCTATTTCACCAACACCACCGCCATTCGCTCTCGAAACCTCTAAACTTTTCTTCTCATCTTTCGGCTTTTCGCTCTCCGCAACCGGCGGATTAACCACCTCCACCACCACCTCCGCCGCCGTATCAGGCGGCGGAGGTGGTGGCGCAACCTCCACCTCCACCACCACCTCCTTACTTGTCTCATCTTTAGCCGCCGAAGGTTGATTTTCCTCCGGCGGCTTTTCATCTACTTTCTTCTCTTGATCCTCCTCTTTTTTCTTCTCATCTTCAATCTTCTCAACCTCCTCTTTTTTCTCTACCTCCTCCTCCGCCGGTTTCTTCGCCTCTTCCGCCGGAACCGCCACATTTTCCGGCGGATCCTCGTACCAGACCTTAAGTCCAATCTCGCCTTTAATCTGAGAAAAAACACTACGTTTTTCCAACGGATAATAAACAAGAGTTTCCGACCCTAATTTCTCGAAAGTACTTCCAGAAATCTTAACTTTTCCGAGAAAATTAGTTCGTTTTCCTGTTTTCTTATCGTTGTATACATTCAACTCTAGAACCTCAGAATCCATAGATTCTACATTGTGAATAACAAATTCAAGCTTCTCATCCCAATTAGGGTTAAGATCTCGTGAAATCGTCTTAGTACGACGTCGTTGGCCATCGAAATCAACCATTACAAATGCACTAGCTGTTCCTTGACCATCTTTCGGCATCAAATTCTTTGCATTACAGACTTCCACCAGTAATTTCCGACCGTTGGAGTCCGCCATTGTTATTATTGCTAAAAGTAGAAATTTACTGTAATTTTGAGGAGAGAGAAAATGTTGATTTTTTTTGGGTTTATGACTAAAATTATGAGTTTAGAAGTTTCTATTTTTAAGTGGGAGTGTAAGAAAGGAATAGTGTGGAAGTGGAATTTATATGTGGAGTAGTAACGGGAAAAAAAATTAGGTTGGATTATGACACGTAAGCTGAGAGCGGGGGCCACGTGGAAATGAATAAGAAATTAAAGAGTTAACGGGAACTGAATTTTTTGGTAAGAGAAAGACAGAGGTCAGAGAAGAGGTAAAATGATGCGTTTCAGCGTGGTTGGTGCTGATGAGTTTTGATTAAGTTAACTAGTCTTACAACGCAATGCCTGCGATAACATATGATAATATATGAAGTAGAAAATAAAATTAATTGGGTAGAATAATTGTCTTTATATTTTATGTTATCAAAAAAACTGATATTTTAAATGTCTTAATTTCCCCCCTTCTTCATTCAAATGAAACAGTTAGTTATCCTTTATTTTTTTTTTTTTTCCTTTTTCTATTTTTTGGTGTCCCCCATGTGTTGCCTTATAGAATAGAGATTAAGTTGTACTAATAATCTCGTATAATCTGGTTTTGTTTTTGAAGTTACTGTAAAAAAATTGATTATATATATATAAAAAAAAAAAGGTAGGTGGTGACTGACTGACTGGTGAAAATGTTCAGGAGTTTGTGTGGTGTGTAGCATCTGGGAACTTGAAGACAAACTGGTAGTGGAGATTCTAACGTCTTATTATGATTTTATGATACTGTAGCTGATAATCTATGTTCAGCCAACTGTCTAAAGTTGTTAAAAGTGGTAAAGTTGAGGATCATTGTAGAAGATACTCGTATGCTATTTTAAGGTGTTTGGGGGAAAAAATTAGGTGGTCTTTAGGACTTGTTCTCTTCGACATAAAACGGTTGAACTGAATTGAATTGAATTGAATAGTGATATGTGAGAGTAAAAGTAAAGTTGAATTGATTTGAACTGGATTGAACTGAACTGAAAATAAGTTGGGGAGAACAAACCCTAATATAGATTTATAATCCTATCTAAGTACTCCTTCCGTTTTTTTAGTTGCTACATTTACTTTAGCAGACAGATTAAGGAAACATGTGGTGAGTTGGTGACCATCGAAAAGTAGAGCAATAAAGCATAAAATAGTTGTCTTTTGTATAATGAAGACAAAAATAAAGATATAAAGGTACTGAACTAAATAAAATTTTTGAGAGAAAAATAGTTGAATTGAAATGAAACTTTTCCAAAATAATAGGGCCTTAGTTTCTTTTCCATCTACATAGTTTTAATAGATGTATTATGAATTTATTCAAATACTATACTTTAGTCTTTATACTTGTAATTTATATGTAAGGAAAAAGTTAGTTATATGAGATCGTGTTAAATACATTTTAATATAATTTTTAAAATACTGTTTGTTTAGAATTTTTACGTATTGATAATTAAATATTAATGATCCGAAGTTTTGTATGATAGGCTTAAAGGTCAATTTTTTTTATATATAGATGTCCAAGTATGATATATACAATATGTATGTGTTTAGTGTTTGAGTAAAAAGTGTGAAAAGTCAACACGTATATATGTTGAAGTATATAATTTGTCGATTGTAACAATATCTAAGAGAAGGTGTTCAAAGTAAAATTTGTTGAAATTCATTATATACAATATATATGTAAATTGTTTAGCATACCAAATTACCAATGATAGTTTTCTTTATTTCGTGCCTTAGGATGTTTTGTTAATAAGTGAGACATGCTGAAATTGAGGGATATATAGATTAATGGTTTGAGCATCGTCTCTTTCAATTCTAAAAGATGTTGGGATCGATTATCACCCTTGATGAGTAAAGATCCCCCCTCCCCCCAACTTGTCAAAGTTTGTCATTAGCGGAAAAAAGTGAGGCATGCTTCCATCTCATTTATGACCTTTTTGCATGGTTTGTTAGAATGTGTAGAAGTTTTTACTCATTTGAATTATGTGTACTTCATTTTGGTAGTCATGTTTAATTTAATTGTTTGCATTATGTGCAAGTATAATATTGGTACTTAATAGATATTAGATATTTTGTTTTTGGTTTAGATTGAGGTGCAGTTCACTTTGAAGCTACCTCATTTACGATGACTTAGTTCATAAAATCAAACCTTAGTAAGGCCTTGTTATTTGGGCTGAATTGAATTAAATTGATTAAACAAAACTGTATTGAAACTGAGTCTAAAAGAACTAGGCCTAAGAGATTGAGGGAAATTTGGAGCAGTATGAGCCACCAACCCCATATCTTTCATAGGTGCCCTTACTTTACAGTTCTCACAAATGGATGAAAGTCATGAAACTGTGTCTTGGTCTTTATGCTCTATAACCAACCAAAAACCACCTTAGTATAACAGGGCCCAACAGAAAGAAATATATGTGTCATGAAACTATATGTGTCTTGGTCTTTATGCTCTTGTGTCAAAAGAAACAATTACATAAGGATCATTTTATTTTTGTGTCTAGCTTGTTGAGCTAATAACATAGAATAAATCAACCTAGTAAGTATGAACTCAATTAATATAAATGGATTTGATTTAGGCATTTTTATATGTCCAAATCCGTTAATCTACTCAGTCGTTTCGTTAATTATCCGTTCTATTTTTCTATTAAAATCCATTTATCCACTTATTGCATACAACCGTTAAAATTTGGAAACATTTTGTAATTGTAAATTAGGTAAGGTTCACAACTTCCTTATCTCATGTTGGAAAGAACCTTCCAACCTCAAGGTTGACGATTTGATCCCCACTAAAAGGGCATTTTGAAAAAAGTGTTTTCCTTACCATCCTCCCACTTTTAAATTACCTGCTCACAAACTTAGACCGAATTAACCTGCGAGAGGTCATGATTTGATATGATCTTTTATCTTATCATGGGCCTCCAGTTGGAGGGAAAAAAAATTAGCTCCTTAATTTTGTAACCATATAGACACAATATAGTGAAAAATAAATTGTAAATTTTTTTGTGACTAATACTGTATTTTGGGTGCTAGACTAGAGGGTGGATTGTGGAGAGTAAAACATCAACAAGAATCAACCCATTACCCAAACTCGCAGAATATCTCAGTTTCGAAAAGATGACATCTCTATACCTTCTCCCTCCAATCTCATCTCTCTCATACTCAAATCACACCTCCACAAATCCCCCCAATTCCACCAAAAACCCTAATTTTATCTTCTTCAATCTCCACCGAATCTCAAAATCCCTTCAATCCAGCAAAACCCATTTCAATTCTCACCTCAAAACCCCCAATTCTCTCTCCTCCAATTCACTAAAACCCTTGAAAAGTCTCATTTGCAAGAGTCTCAAAGATGACACCAAAACAGTTGTTCCGCCGAAGAGCGGCGGCGGAGATGGCGGTGAAGGTGGCGGAGATGGTGATGGAGATGACGGAAAAATGGAGGATTCATCTAATTTGTTGCCTGAATGGTTGAATTTCACTTCTGATGATGCGAAAACTGTTTTTGCTGCAATTGCGATTTCTTTTGCGTTTAGGTCGTTTGTTGCTGAGCCTAGATACATACCTTCTTTGTCTATGTTTCCTACATTTGATGTTGGGGATCGTCTTGTAGCTGAAAAGGTGAGGTTTTTACTTCCTTTTTCTTTTTCTTGTTTGTAATATTTGAGCTCTAATTGTTATGATTAGTGGTACACTTAATTGTCTGTGTATGTTTTTATTGCTTGAGAATATAGAATTGACAATTGAGTATGCCACCGATCCTAACACTAATTTAGGGCTTGTTCGCCATCGTTTTCAGTTTTTTGTTGCCGGTTTTCAAAGTTAACATGTTGAGCATAAGTTGAGAGATAAAATAATAAACTGAAACTTAATTATGTTCATAAACTATATATGAACGTACATAATAATGAAAGCGGAAGCCTTAAATTAGATCAAGAATTACCTCCAGCCATTGCTAATTATATTCTCTTGTTTGAACTGCAATCTTGTGTATCCAATTAATTAGTTCCCGAATCATGGTTCCAAACCCTCCTCTCACTTTTAGATGGTGTTTTTCTGAATTTTTAGAGAGTAGATTTGGTGACCTTATCCAGAATATATTCATTTATTTATATAGGGTCTTGCAATCAAAGAACACTATTAATTAATGGAGGTTCTGGGTGGTTTTTCTGAAGGTTGAGGAGATGATGGGTTGTTACCTTGATCATAGGTAACTACCCACTAAGAAAATGGACCACTAAATATTTTGAGAACTATAATTAATTAACAAAATATATTTAATTTTTCAAAATTTCCAACATAAGTATGACTAATTTTAAGTTTATTATACTCCTTATACCATATGACTTTTATATTATAAAATCAAAAACTGAAAACTGACTGTAATGCCGGACTGGCCTCTAGTGTTTTGTGTTTTATTGTTCTAAAATTGTGTGTATTTTGTTGATGAATTGATATATTAGTTGAATGATATTGGTTTGTTGTTGATTTGTGAATGGCGGTGGTACATTCCGTGCATATTAACTATCTTGATTTTTCTAAGTGGATAATTCTTTGAAGTGAAACACATGGGTGAGGCAACTCTGACTGTTGATTTTGGCTGATGAATGATTTGAAGGATTTTGTACATTGTAGATAGAATTTTATTTGTCTTGTCAATAAGTCTTGAGAGAATTCGGGGCTTGACGAGTTGATGGTTCTTCAGTGCATTATTCAGCTGTGGTTTCTGAATTTTAATACTGTCTTAGAGCAATCTAATCGCGCAAGACTGAAATTTAGTTGGTGCTGAGTGCTGACCTTTGAACATAGTATTAGTAAGATGATGGAAAGCGTAGCCAGGGGCTGCCTAGTTCTTATACTGGTACGAACCCTTTTTGTTCGTAACATTTTCAAAAGGTCGTTTAGTCATGATTATTTTATATTGGATTACGAATACTGTATACTGAAATCAAAATATTACCATCTTAATACAGCTAATAGATGATGGTGTTTTTTTTTTTTGGGTAATCAAATACAATATCTGTGATTCTATGTACAACATCAACATTAATGGTTAGCTATATACTTCCTTCGTCCTTTTTCGTCGATTGCGGTATGGTTTTAATGGCATTGTTGGAAAATGGAATAGACTTTCTGAGAGGCCATCTAAGGCCTTCTGGCCTTGTTTAGTATGTGGTGTGAGAGACAATTTAAGACTACATGTGGCCTTGGAAGGCTTTTGGGGGCTTTGTTATCTCTCGTCCAGTTTAGGTGAAGATTTTCCTTATGAATGGGATGTATTGAACAATTATCAGGTTTAGTGTGATCCATCTTGTTACCGTTAGCACAATGGAAAATGGAATCCTTCGGTGATCCTAGAAGATAAGCTTTAATCATCATAAGACTGTCTTCAGATCTTTTCTGTTTTCGTGGTTTGTACCCTGGAAATTTCTGGGTGCTACCCTACAAGCCAGGAGAGATGTTGGTGTACCTTCTGTCAGGCTTTTAGGGTACTTTGACTTGATCAATTGTGTTAGATTCAAAACTTGTTCAGAGTCTTGGAATCTTTCGCCTTCTTTAAGTTCTGAAATGACGATGGAATTAAGAAACATTGTGTGTTTGATACTTCTCTATCCCCTTAGACGGCTTAGAGCACCCCATCTGGTCCTTTTAACTTGCTAGAAGAAAGGTAAGGGGTACATGGTCAGAGTGAGATAGAGAGAGAGGGGTTTGAGCAAAGTCCTAACGCTGCTGGAGAAGTCAGCAGGTCTGTCTTGCCTTAATCAAGGGTTCGTTTAGGTTAAATACAACATGGATATGTGGTTAGCTGGTGTCACAGGGGAAGCAGAAAAGAGAGCTTGTTCCCTGTTGGTTAGGTTGGGTGGGGATAAGAAGTGAGAGGGAGAGAAGTACGGTTGGTTGCAGGTGTAAAAGAATTAAGGGTGGGCACGATGGCTAAGTAGGCAAAGTGTAAAGGGAGAGAGTGTCAGAGTGGCTCTAAGTGGAGCATACCAAAGGAGAAGGGATCGACAAAGGATTTAAATTATATAGGTAAGGTTTGTACATCGCACTGGTTCGGTTCCTTTACAGTCTGTTTCGCTAGATAGTATTAAATGGTGGTAATAGTTATGAAACCATATGTAACTTGCAAGGAAAATATCCTACTAATTACCATGGTAATGGTATCTCATCCCCAACATGTGATTTTCTTCACAATTTTCCATTTCCACTTAGTATCACATCTAAAGTGCTAATGGATGGTAATTCAAAGTTTTTTAGAAAAACACATGGTTGGCAATGATTTTCATGGACTTTGACATGACTTTTTCTTACAAAAATACACTAAAGTTTATTACAATTGCTGCCATTGATAACGGTACAAAACGGCTGTTAGGGCTTCTTCCAATCACTTTTTCCTTATATAATTGCATGAAGTATCTTAAAAAAACTCACCATGCTAATGAAGTGTAAAATATATATGCTTGACTACAATGTGTTTGATCTAAATTTATGTTGTGTCCAATTCTAGTCCTAGAAGGTAACATGAAAAAGATTGATGTAAGGACAAGAATTCAAGTGGAAGAAGATGCAATTAACAGGGATAATTTTCTTATCAGTTCGATCTCACCCTTTAGTAGTCATGCATTGCCGATGTACTTTCGTTGATGGTTTTTCTTCCCCTCGAGTTATTAAATGTGTGGTAGCCTTTTGTTTGGGTGCTGGGTTGAGATTCTTTGTCAGCCATATATGATATATATGATGTACGAGCATGTTTAGCTAGTATTATAAATTTATAATGTCACAGTTGAGCTTCTTCATGTATAGATTGGATGATGGATGTTTGTTTTAGAGATTTCCAGGTGACATACTATTTTCGGAAGCCTTGTCCAAATGATATCGTAATTTTTAAGAGCCCGCCAGTTCTTCAAGATATGGGCTACACTGATGATGATGTTTTCATAAAACGAATTGTTGCAAAGGCTGGTGATACTGTGGAGGTAAGACCTTATCTCCATCATAGCACCTTTTGCTTTTAACAAGTGCTCCAATGTTGAGCAATTCTTTTTAGAGGAAGAATCTGAAATTACTGAGTAAGAACAATCTAATGATCATGTGTCCAAACAGTTTTGCCAATTTTATACCTGCCAGCTCTTTTTGTTTATTAATATGATCGTTTTTCTCTCTTTCCCGGAAGGGGGCCGGGGCCGGGGGAGTTGAAGCAGGACCATGTCATTAACTTATTTTTTTCCCGTCAGCTTCATTGTGGAGAATTTATTTATCTATTTTTGTGTGCACCTTTTGCACAAAAGTGTTGAGGTTTTCTTGTCATCAATACACTATTTCACTATCAATTTCTCGGCTGCAGGTGCGAGATGGGAAATTGATTGTAAATGGAGTTCTAAGGGATGAAGCTTTCATTTATGAATCTCCTTCTTACAACATGACTCTAATAGTTAGTCTTCTTTCCATATGTCTCAGAATGGTTTTCCTTGTCAAGAGAGACTCTGTGTACTGATTCTGCATCTTGTCCTTTGAATTTTTATTCCACAGCGTGTGCCAGAGAACTCAGTTTTTGTGATGGGTGATAACCGCAATAACAGCTACGACTCCCATGTGTGGTAATTTACTCATATTCTCTATTTCATACTGTCAAATCGTCAACCTCTGTTATTAGAACTCGTCATTAGTTCATTATTCCTCTAATACCCGTGTCAGATTCTCTATAATCCGACATGGGTATGGACACTTTACCTCTTTATCTTAAGAATTATTTTTCTTTAATATATAGTTGGGTCGGACACTTGGATACATACTTGTGGTCAGACACTTGCATACATACTTGGGTCCGAGACGAATATTTGAATCCAAGTAACATAGTTATCAACTATGTGGTTTCTCAGTGCAAGTCTTCCATAATTTTCACTTGATAACATGTTGTGGAATATGGGTTTTTTCAGGGGTCCCCTCCCAGCCAAGAATATTATCGGAAGATCACTCTTTCGGTATTGGCCTCCTAACAGGATTGGGAGTACAGTTTTACCACAGGGCTGTGCTGTTGAAAAGCAGGAGAGCCCTTCGCCATCATCATAGAATATACAAATGAATACATTCTTTACAAGCCAAAACTATGAAGGGTGCCGCAATTCCGTCTCGCTATTGTATCATCCACCCTCCGTCGTCCCCAAGCAAGGCAGTATTTTTGACAGTTTTGTATGGGGTAGAGGTAGAATAGGTTATTAGCCAATAGCCACGCGTTTGAGGCCTTGCATATGAACTGTCAGATGATGATAGTTTCGATCAATGACTCTGCAATCAATACTTGTCATGAATTCTTTCGCAGAGTTTGTTAGAGCAGTTTGGCTCGGAGTAATTGTTGTTACATTCATTCTTTCACTCGCTTGTGTACAATGTTGCAGTTTTCTGTAAAATGGTGTAGTATTCTGAGTCAAATAATCATGGCATTTATAGTTTCTTGCTACTACAAGTTGGTAAAACACACTTGTTGTTACCTTTATATGCTGTGTAATAAAAAGAGAGGCTAAATTGCACATAACATGCTACTAAAATAGGACAATATTATTACGCTCCCTGTTCATTTCACTTAACTTGATTATACTTTAAACGATTCGATTGATTCAAACTGGTTTTTACGGACTAAAACCGTTTTTATCAGAACAGCTGAAGAATCGAAAGAGCCATATCATTCATAATAAAATCATCTACACTTAATGGTATTGTATAACAGACTTTCTTCAACCCTTTGTATCTCTCAAATTCAGCACTATATACAAGAGTCTTCTGTAAGTTTAACAATCTGGATGCTATATGAGCTGATGTTTAGAGAACATCTTACATGTCGTCGATGCTTCGTCTTCACCAACTTACCCACGACTTCACCATGTGATCTCATTTCGAAATCCAATATCAAGGGAACACCTTCTGCCTTATTCGAGACCACAAAGCCATCACCGGCCCCATACAAAGGCACCTTCTTCCCCTCGATGTTTATACGTACTGTTCGCCAGCTTTTCCTGGGTTGGTAGTATGACTCCAACTGCATGCATATATCAGTCACATCACACGCGTTATTAATAAGTCAATCTTTGCTGTTCGGAAATGAATGGTACCATAGAGAAAACTTAAAAAGTTGAAGGGTACTATGTAGAACAAAAAAAACGAGTACTCTTACCTGACCAGAAGCAATAGTGAGATCATAATAACGAAGGTGGATAGTTGAGCAGCTAACATGAATGCCGAAGAAAGTAGCAGGATTGTGCACTCTCATTCTAAGTGAACAATTTATTGTCAATATCTTGCTTGGTACTCCTGTTAAGTCTGATCCCTCCCCAAAATAGAAACTATGTATAGTCACATCCTACATGATGAATATTAAGCAACAATAAGAATTAGATTAATATTTTACCAACAATATTATTTTCATTTCTTAGCAAAATGATGAACTTATTCTTAGCACCAAAAAACTAATCTTCATAAATGATATGATTGGTGTTTCGCTCTATGTAAATGATGTTAACTCTATTACATGTGTAAGAGTTGTAGAAGTAAAAAGACAGCCGTAATAATAACCAAATTTAATAAGAATTAAGTGAGACTCTAATTTTATTCTGGTCCGAATATTATATAAGAAAATAATATTGATGATCATGGCAATGCATATACTTTTTCTTAAATTTTTCTATCAATTTCACCTACATATTTTCTTCATAAAAGAAAATATTTCACGTATATATCAAAAAACTTTTAGAAACGCGAGCCAAATGTTTCAAAAAATGACGTAAAAAGAATTAACATAGTGTGTCTAGAATTCAAACCTTATTTACTAGTCTTAAAGTCTAAACCTTCAATACGGTGTATATAATTATGCTAATTGTGTTGCTTACAATTATTGCTTAGCCACTAAAATTAAAGTTGATCACATAAGGTAACTTAGGGAATGAATTAATTTCATAAACTCAATTGGGTAAAAGCACCCAAACTTACGTAGACAACTTGAGATTTTCTACAGTAGGAAAGCTAACTAGGGTACTAATTGGAGAAATTTAAGTTTTTGGCATTATCATCATTATATTAGGAGAATTCTCTCAACTACTTCCTCTCTGCTCTAAAGAATGCCTACTTAGTCCTTATTCAATGATACAAAGTTATAAATAATGATTTTGGCAAATAGAAGTATTCGTACATTGTAGAATATCAATATTTGAAGACAATTACTTTCAAGAATTAATCATATATGGAAACATTCACAAAATTAACAATTACGCTTAGCTTCTTCATCTCAAGACACATCTAGTATTGTTAATGAGATTATTTTTTTCTACCCTATATGGTAAGAAACCGTAGCTTTTAGTAAGGAAAATACCTTTTAAAGTAACTATATACACTTTTCACCAACTACATACATTATAAAAAATTATTATTAATAATTTAAATCTTGACGGAGAAAACGAAGCAAAGGCTAATTTTTTGTTTAAGGACAATATTAAGTACATATGCCTTAAAAAAAGATAAATATTGTCTCTTAATACAAATAAGTCTTAACTTCGTCATGATTTCCATCAAGTCAAAATTATTATTACCCCAAGTTTTTCCTCTAATCAATTCAATTTTTCCAAAGTACTAGGTTTCTAGCAACTATCTAGATCGTACAAGAGTAACCCTTGAGTGTAATCAAATACGTACCACATTACAAATGTAACTCATTATGGCAACAAATTTAACTAGCTAAGTGCATGCATGGATGTTTCAAAGTTCAATTCTAAATCAATATGCATAATGCATGCATGATATATTTGTATGCATAATGCATGCATGATATACTTGTATTAAAATTACTTCCTCTATTTCGTTTTAAATGCAACAAAGAAATATTATTTGTGACATAGAAAATATTTATTTATTGTATTTAAAACGAAACAGAGTAAGTATTTACCTTGAGGAAAACTTGAGCACTAAAAGGCCTACTAGCACCCCAAACAATAAAACACCCAACCATAAAAACCAACCCTAAAACCATCATCCCCATCAAAACCTTACAACTCTTAGACAACTCCTCCTCCTCCTCATCTCTCCACCATTTCACATAAACCTCCCTCTCTCTCTTCTCCTCCTCTGCCGCGGCGTGGTGCCGCTCTCCCAATAACCGTATCCTCTCCCTCTCTCTCCTCTTCCTCCGGTACCCTTGAGGCTCGCTAACTCGACTCGTAACCGATGACCTTGTCTGACGGCTGAAGAGAGATAGTAACGATATCGAATCATACGGGCTCCTGAATCCTACCGGGGTGTTCGTTGCCTGTGTCGCGGTTGCTGAGGCCGACGTCGATGACTTGTCTTCCTCATGAGAGTCGCGTGAAGGGCTTTGGACGTAGTAGACTGGCCTAGGTGGCTTGGGTGATAATCTTGGTGATGATGTAGCTAAGCTAGTGATATCAGATTCTGATTTTGTGTACATCATTTTTTGTTGTTGTTGTTGTTAGAACTTAGAGTTAGAAGTATATATTATTTGATATAAATGCATGAAAAAATTTGGTGTTTCTGGGAGATGATTAAGAAAGCGAGGTAAAAGATTTTGGTGACCTAAAGACGAAAGTAACTGGGATAATTTGGAATATGACGAGGTATTCCACTGAAGTGATATTAGTAGTACTAAGTAACGTGATTTACTTGTGTCTTTGGTTCTTGATCATGAATTTATGATCGGTTGAAACGCTCAACTGTTGACTGATTTGGGTAACGGATATTATGGGTGTTTTTTTCTCCTTTTCTTTTTCGTTATTTGTGCTGATATTGGGGCATTTTGGTGGAGTGGAGGGTGGAAAGCATGTTCGAATTTACAGAAAATGACAATTGTTTCTGTTTGTGTATTTATTATGAGGTGTGAAATCATCTTAGATTTTCCAAAAATAACATTTGCATCCTCATGATAATAAGTGATAAACTTTAATTTTATTGATTGATTGCTACTCATATCATTTTATATTTACTTCACTATAAATGTATTCACAAGTGCTTAGGAGGTGGAGTATCAAAATAAATATATTAAAAAGTGTTTTTAAATACGGAACTATTTACCATTTTGCCATTATTAATCGTAAACCCTAATTTTAATCTAATCCTAATCCTAAACCCTTATCCTAACTTTAACACCACCCCTACCCCTAACCCCCCGGCCAGCCCCTACCCCACTCCAGCCTCGACACCCTCCCCCACTTCTCCACTGTCGCTTCTCGTCCCCCACTCCCTCCCCTTCCCCTTCCCCGTCGAATTCCCCAGCCAACAACAACAACGATAATAGAGGAGCAACGACGTCCCAACACCACCCTCGAAAAACAGAGGAAAAATTAGAGAGAGCGTGAAAATGGAACCCCCCCCCCCCGAAATCGAATATACAGACTGAAGAAGATCGAAAAATGAAGAATAGACGAGAGAGAAAATTTGGGTGGCTCGATTTCTGGGCTTAATTGGGTCGATGTCGGGGATTGGGCGTCTCGATTTTGGGCTTAGTTGGCTCGATTTCGGCGGAGGGAGGGGGAGGGGTTGGTGGTGCGGTGGGGACGACCACGGTTTCTTTGGGAAAAATAGAGGAGAGAGATTGTGAAAATGGGGGTCTTGGGTTTCTTTGGGCTGCGTTTTTCCGACGAAATCAAAGGGGACTGGGCGATGGAGGGGAATGGTGTTGCGGCGGTGGAGGGGAAGGGTGTTGCGGCGGTGGAGAGGAGAGGGAGGGGAGGAGTAGGGACCTGGCCTAAGGTGGAGGGGATGGGTGGAGGGAAGGGAATAGTGGGTCAGGGGTTAGATTAGGATTAAAGTTAGGGTTAGATTACGATTAGAGTTAGATTATAATTAGGGTTTAAGGTTAATAATGGCAAAATGGTAAATAAAGCTAACGGTGAGTTAAAGGAAGTTAGAAAAATGGCATCTAGTGCACGTTTTTCAAAACTCAAGAGTATATGGTGAATTTTTGAAGCATTGAGGGTATATGGTGAATTTTTTAATTTATCGGGAGTATTTGGTGAAAAAATCGAATAATAAATGGGTAGTATGATGGCATTCTAGGGCAATTCAGATGGTGCGAAGCTCTCGGGATGCATTATACATCGTGCAGCACCCCATAGGAAGGCTTTCGGTGAAAAATAATACCGGGCCCGGACCTAAAACGGTCAAAATTGAAGGCTATAAGTCACACCTTTAGACGTCCACGAGATCCGCGCACCAGATGTCGTGGGATTGCTTGAGGGGATATCGGATGGTATATTAAGAACTCCCACGGCTTTGAATGGGGATAAGATCAGAACAACTTTTACGATGGTTTCAGGACCATTCCGATCCGTGGATGTACCACACAATAAAAAATGGGTAGTTAGATGTCATTGTGGGGCAATTCAAATGGTGCGAAACACTTGGGATGCATTAAAATTCGTGTTGCACCCCGTATGAACGTTTTCGACGAAAAATATGACCGGGCCCAAAGTAGCCCTAAGACGTTCAAAATTGAAGCCTATAACTCACGCTTTTAGATGTCCACGGGACCCGTACAGAATATCGTGGAATGGCTCGAGGGGAAATGAGATGCTATATTAAGAGCTCCCACGGTTTTGAATGGGCAAAAAAATAACTTTTACAACAGTTTCGGGGACATTCCGAAGGTGCACCACAAAATCAAAAATGGGTGCTTTGATGGGAATTCTGAGGCAATTTAGATAGTGCGAATCACCCAGGATACATTATAAGTCGTGCCGCACCCCATAGGAAGATTTTTGGCGAAAAATATGACCGGGCCTAGAGGAACCCTAAAACGGTCAAAATTGAAGGTTATAACTCACGCTTTTAGATGTCCACGAGACCCGTGCACCGAATGTAGTGGGATGGCTCGAGGGGACCTGAGATGCTATATTAAGAGCTCCCACGGCTTTGAACGGGATTAAAAACAACTTTTATAACAGTTTCGGGGCCATTCCGGTGGTGCACCACAAATTAAAAAATGGGTGCTTCGATGGCATTCTGAGGCAATTTAGATGGTGCAAAGAATTCGGGATGCATAATAAGTCGTGACCCACCCCATATGAAGTTTTTCAGCAAAAAATATGACCGGGTCTGGAGGAGCCCTAAAACAGTCAAAATTGAAGGTTATAAGTCGCGCTTTTCGACGTCCACGGAATCCGTGCACCGAATATCCTGGGATGGTGCGGGGAGACATGGGATTCTATATTAAGAGCTCCCACGGCTTTGAACGGGCATAAAAACAACTTTTACAATAGGTTCGGGGCCATTCCGTGGGTGTATCACAAAATCAAAAATGGGTGCTTTGATGGCATTCTAGGGAAATTAAGATGGTGCGAAGAACCCGATATGCATTATAATTAAGTCGTGGCGCACCCCATAGGAAGGTTTTCGGCGACAAATATGACCGGGCCTGGAGGAGCCCTAAAACGGTCAAAATTGAAGGCTATAACTCACACTTTTAGACGTCCACAGGACCCGTGCATCGAATGTCGTGGGATGGCTCAAGGGAACATGGGAAGCTATATTAAGAGCTCCCACGACTTTGAACGGGCATAAAATTAACTTTTCCAACAGTTTCGGGGTTATTCCGTAGGTGCACCACAAAATGAAAAATGGGTGCTAAGATGGCATTCTGGGAAATTTATATGGTGCGAATCACATGGCATGCATTATAAGTCTTGCCGCACCCCATAAGAAGGTTTTCGGCGAAAAATATGACCGAGCCTGGAGGAGCTCTAAAACGGTCAAAATTGAAGGCTATAACTCACACTTTTATACGTCCATGGGACTAGTGCACGAATATCGTGGGATGGCTCGAGGGGACATGGGATGCTATATTAAGAGCTCCCACGGTTTTGAATAACGAGCATAAAAACTACTTTTACAATAGTTTCGGGGCCATTCCGGTGGTGCACCACAAATCAAAAAAGGGTGCTTTGATGGGCATTCTGAGGCAAGTTAGATGGTGCGAAAAAATTGGGATGCATTATAAGTCGTGATGCACCCCATAGGAAGGTTTTCGGCGAAAAATATGAACAGGCCTGGAGCATCCCTAAAACGGTCAAAATTGAAGGGTATAACTCATGCTTTTAAACGTCCAAGTGAACCGTGCACCGAATATCTTGGGATAGCTCAAGTTAACATGTGATGGTATATTAAGAGATCCCACGGCCTTGAACGGGCATAAAAACTACTTTTACAACAGTTTCGGGGCCATTCCGGGGTGGCATCACAAAATAAAAAAATGGGTGCTTTGATGGCATTTTGAGGCAATATAGATGGTGCAAAGCACCTGGGATACATTGTAATTCGTGCCCCACCCCATCGGAAGGTTTTCGGCGAAAGATATGACTGGGCCTGGAGGAGCCCTAAAACGGTCAAAATTGAAGGCTATAAGTCACGCTTTCAGACGTCAACGGGACCCGTGCACCGAATGTCGTGGGATGGCTCGAGTGGACATGGGATGCTATATTAAGAGCTCCCACGGCTTTGTACGGACATAAAAATAACTTTTACAACAGTTTAGGGGCCATTCCGGGGGTGCACCACAAAATCAAAAATGGGTGCTTTGATGGCATTCTGGGGCAATTTAGATGGTGCAGAAAATCCGGGATGCATTATATATCGTGTCGCACCCCATAGGAAGGTTTTCGGCGAAATATATGACCGGGATTTGAGGAGCCCCAAAACGGTCAAAATTGAAGGTTATAACTCACACTTTTAGACGTCCATAGGACCTGTGCACCGAATGGCGTGGGATGGCTCAAGGGGACAAGGGATGTTATATTAACAGCTCCCACGTCTTTGAACGGGCATAAAAACAACTTTTACAACAGTTTCAGGGCCATTCCGGAGGTGCACCACAAAATCATAAACGGGTGTTTGATGGGCATTCTAGGGAAATTTAGATGGTGCGAAAAACCCGGGCGTAAAAACAAATTTTACAACAGTTTCGGTGCCATTCCATAAGTGCACCACCAAAATTAAAAAAATCGGCGCTTTGATGGCATTCTGGGGCAATTCAGATGGTGCGAATCACCAAGGATGCATTATAAGTCGTGATGCATCCCATTGGAAGGTTTTTAGTGAAAAATATGATCGGGTTTGGAGGAGCCCTAAAATGGTCGAAATTGAAGACTATAAGTCATGCTTTTAGACGTACACGGGACCCGTGTATTGAATGTCGTGGGATGGCTCGAGAGAATGAACATGGGATGCTATATTAAGAGCTCTCACGGCTTTGAACGGACATAAAAACAACTTTTACAAGAGTTGTGTGGCCATTTCGAAGGTGCACCACAAAATCAAAAAAGGGTGTTTTGATGGGCATTCTGGGGCAACTTAGATGGTGTGAAACACTCGGGATGCATTATAGGTCGTGACATACCCCATAGGAAGGTTTTTGGTAAAAAATATGACCAGGCCTGGAGGAGCCCTAAAATGGTCAAAATTGAAGGCTATAACTTACGCTTTTAGACGTTCATGAGACCCGTGCACCGAATGTAATGGGATGGCTCGAGGGAACATGGGATGCTATATTTAGACCTCCTACGGCTTTGAACGGCCATAAAAACTACTTTTACAACAGTTTCGCGGTCATTTTGGGGGTGCACCACAAAATAAAAAATGGGTGCTTTGATGGCATTCTGGGGCAATTTAGATGTTGCGAATCACCCGGGATGCATTGTAAGTCGTGACGCACCCCATAGGAAGGTTTTTGGCGAAAAATATGACCGGGCCCGGAGGGGAGACCTAAAACGGTCAAAATTGAAGGCTAAACCTTACGCTATTAGACGTCCATGGGACCCATGCACCGAATATCGTGTGATTGCTCGAGAGAACATGGGATGCTATATTTAGGCCTCCTACGGCTTTGAACGGGGCTAAAAACAACTTTTACAACAGTTTAGGGGCCATTCCGGGGGTGCACAACAAAATCAAAAATGGGTGCTTTGATGGCATTCTGGGGAAATTTAGATGTTGCGAAGCACCCGAGATGCATTATAAGTCATATCGCACCCCATAGGAAGGTTTTCGGCGAAATATATGACCGGGTTTGGAAGAGCTCTAAAACAGTCAAAATTGAAGGCTATAAGTCACGATTTTTGACGTCCACGGGACCCGTGCACCGAATGATGTGGGATGGCTCGAGGGTACATAGGATGCTATATTAAGAGCTCCCACGGCTTTAAACGGGAATAAAAACAACTTTTACAACAGTTTCGGGACCATTTTAAGGGCGCACCACAAAATAAAAAATGGGTGCTTTGATGGCATTATGAGAGAATTTAGATGTTGCGAAGCACCCGGGATGCACTATAAAGTCATGTCGCACCCATAGGAAGGTTTTCGGCGAAAAATATGATCGGGCCTGGAGGAGCCTTAAAACGGTCAAAATTGAAGACTATAAGTCACGCTTTTAGACATCCACGGGTCCGTGCATCGAATGTCATGGGATGGCTCGGAGGGACATGGGATGCTATATTAAGAGCTCCCACGGCTTTGAACGAGCATAAAAACAACTTTTACAACAGTTTCGGGTCCATTCCGGGGGTGCACCACAAAATCAAAAATGGGTGCTTTGATGGGCATTCTGGGGAATTTAGATGGTGCGAAACACTCGGGATGCATTATAAGTCGTGACGCACCCGATAGGAATGTTTTTGGCAAAAAATATGACCGGGCGTGGAGGAACCCTAAAACGGTCAAAATTGAAGGCTATAAACTCACGCTTTTAGACGTCCACGGGATCCGTGCACCAAATGTTGTAGAATGGCTCGAGGGGACATGTGATGTTATATTAAGAGCTCCCGCGGCTTTGATCGGGCGTAAAAATAACTTTTACAACAATTTTGGGGCCATTCCAAGGGTGCACCACAATATCAAAAACGGGTGCTTTGATGGTATTCTGTAGCAATTTAGATGGTGAGAATCACCTGCGATGCATTATAAGTCGTACCGCACACCATAAGAAAGTTTTCGATGAAAAATATGACCGGGCCTGGAGGAGCCTTAAAACGGTGAGGAGCCTTAAAACGGTCAAAATTGAAGGTTATAACTCACGCTTTTAGACGTCCACGGGACCCATGGACCGAATGTCGTGGGATGGCTCGAGGGAATATGGGATGCTATATTAGGAGCTTCAACGACTTTAAACGGGCATAAAAACAAATTTTACAACAGTTTCGGGCTCATTCCGGGGGTGCACCACAAAAGCAAAAATGGGTGCTTTGATGGCATTCTGTGGCTATTTAGATGTTCCGAAACACCCGGGATGCATTAAAAGTCGTGACGCACCCCATATGAACGTTTTCGATGAAAAATATGACCGGGCCTCGAGGAGCCTTAAAACGGTCAAAATTGAAGGTTATAACTCACGCTTTTACACGTCCACGGGACCCGTGCACTAAGTATCGTGGAATGGCTCGAGGGACATGTGATGCTATTTTAAGAGCTCCCACGGCTTTGAACGGGCATAAAAACAACTTTTACAATAGTTTCGGGACCATTCCGGTGGTGCACCACAAAATCAAAAAGGATGTTTTGATGGGTATTCTGATGCAATTTAGATGGTGCGAATCACCTGTGACTCATTATATGTCGTGCCGCACCCCATAGGAAGGTTTTTGGCGAAAAATATGATCGAGCCTGGAGGAGCCGTAAAACGGTCAAAATTGAAGGCTATAAGTCACGCTTTTAGACGTCCACGGGATTCGTGCACCGAATGTTATGGGATGGCTCGAGGGGACATGGAATGCTATATTAAGAGCTCCCACGGCTTTGAACGGGCATACAAACAACTCTTACAACAGTTTCGGTGCAATTCCGGGGGTGCACCACAAAATCAAAAATGGGTGTTTTGATGGCATTCTGGGGCAATTTAGATGGTGCGAATCACCTTGAATGCATTATAAGTCGTGTCGCACCCCGTAGGAAGGTTTTCGGTGAAAAATATGACCGGGCCTGGTAGAGCTCTAAAACGGTCAAAATTGAAGGCATAAGTCACGCTTTTAGACGTCAACGGGACCCGTGCACCGAATATCAAGGGATGGCTCGAGGGGACATTGGATGCTATATTAAGAGCTTCCACGGCTTTGAACAGGCATAAAAACAACTTTTACAACAGTTTCGTGCCCATTCCGGGGGTACACCACAAAATCAAAAATGGGCGTTTTGATGGGCTTTCCTGGGGCAATTTAGATGGTGCCAAAAACTCGGGATGTATTATAAGTCATGACGCACCCCATAGGAAGGTTTTTGGCGAAAAATATGATCGGGCCTGGAGGAGCCCTAAAATGGTCAAAATTGAAGACTAAAACTTACACTTTTAGACGTCCATGGGACCCGTGCATCGAATGTCGTGGGATGGCTCGAGGGAACATGGGATGCTATATTTAGACCTCCTACGGCTTTGAACGGGCATAAAAACTACTTTTACAACAGTTTCGGGGCCATTCCAGGGGTGCACCACAAAATAAAAAAAATGGGTGCTTTGATGGCATTTTGGGCAATTTAGATGTTGCGAAGCATCGGGGATGCACTATAAAGTCTTGCCGCACCCATAGGAAGGTTTTCAGCGTAAAATATGATTGGGCCCGGAGAAGCCTTAAAACGGCCAAAATTGAAAGCTACAAATTACGCTTTTAGACGTCCATGGGACCCGTGCATCGAATGATGTGGGATGGCTCCAGGGGACATCGGATGCTATATTTAGAGCTCCCACGACTTTGAACGGACATAAAAACAACTTTTACAACAGTTTCGGGGCCATTCCGGGGATGCACCACAAAATCAAAAAAAGTTGGACAAAGTTGTTGATATACAAATACATAATTCTATAAAACTAAATAATAAATAAAAACTTTCTTAACTAGTTCTCGTAAATACATAATATAAAGTGTTTTTGTCAATACATAGTCGTACTTTTTTTATATAACACAAACTTTCATGAAATAGCAAGAATTAATAATCATATAAAAGTATTAATTAGGATTAAAGAGTCAACTTTCATCATAAAGTTAATCATATATAATAAACAAATAGTAATTGTCATCACTATAAACATACTTCCTCTATTTTAAAATAATAAAACTTATTATCATACATTATCCTTTGACTTTTGACACAGGTTTTATAACAAACGTTTGATGGATCCATTTGGAATCGAAACATGCATGCATGCGGCACTAATGTACGCAATAAGACAAATTAAAAAAAGCTCCACATAAATATATTTTTTCTTATATATTAGAATTTTTATAAATCTTAAAAGTTACTCTATATCATTAATCAAGGGACAACAAGTTCCAAAGAACATAAGGGGAAACCTCTGAATGATAGTGATGTTCCCAAACTTGTTCGACACCAAAAAAACCTACTTTGGCAAGATGATGGGCGACTATATTCCCACCTCTCTTCTCATGAGACGACACTTAAGAATTAAAAGAGCAACTCAACGGCAAAATATCCTCTATGACACTATCCAAATGAGAAAAATAAACTATTGTGTTAGAAAGGTCACAAGAACTTGATTGTCCGACTCCAATATGATATTGTGATAACCATGATTCTTGGCAATCTTAATAGCTAGGAGAGGAGAGCTTTACTTTCTGCAGCTTCAAGAGGTCACCCCATGCACGAATGCGACGAGTAGCCGCAAATAGAACATCTCCCTTTTCATCTCTTGCCACCACACCCAAACCAACCCATACTTTGGAAGCCAATGAAACCCCAATTTGAGCTTTATCACACCTGAGGAAGGGGCTTGCGAACAGTCTGCACTCGGCTTATTCTTCGACACATTACTCGTGTATACCTATTGCGTGTAGGTGTTATGCTCGAAAGCTAGACGTTCAACCCTAGCAAGGAGCACAAGATTGGGCGTAGTCTTGCACTCAAAGACTCTGAAGTTTCGTTTCGTCCATATACTCCACGCTAGTAAGGCAGCCTTTTGCCTCAGCTTCGCGTCGCACCCCTTCCAGACCATCATATTACACCAACTATCTCCCATATCCTCTACCAGTGAGCTACAACCACTGTCGGTCCATAAGTCTAGCACTCGCTGGACCATTTTCGAAAAAGTCTATACTCCTTTTTTCTGTGAAATCCTTTGAAAAAAAATTGAATTTATTATTTAATAATTGAACCAACTAATTGTAGGTCATTTCATATTTGAATAAATGTCATTCATTGCCTTTTACAATCTCAATACCTAGTTTTGCCAAACACATGTAATTAAACAACTACTTTAAACCCTCTTAGGAAAACTACTAATTTAAATGTTAATCGCTAGCAGCTACTAGTACACAGCTAGTAGCTACCCCCAACAGCTACCGCTAATGCAATAGCTAACTGCTACTTTAACCAAACAAGCCTAAATAGCACTACGAAAGGCCCATTGTACTATCCTTCAATATGTTTACTGTCTTGGAATCAAATGAGATTGATACTACAAATTTAACAAACAAATTAACAACATTATTAACAATTTACTTAAAGATACACTACTTCGATTTAAAAACTTAAAACAATTTGATTTTTTCGCTATTTACACTCTATTTTACCATAGTTGAATCTCATTAGACTCATAGTTTCAAGTTTTAAAAAGGCCTCACAGTCTTTCCTATATACACTCTAATTTAGCAATGTTGAATATTATCAAACACATAATTTCAATTTTTAAAAAGGCCTCATAAATCAATATTTTCACATCAATTGATTTAGACATACACAAGTCAAATTTTAAATAATTTTAATCATTATCGAGATTTATAAAATGAGCTTTAGTATACTATATATTAGGTACATGGGTTAAAAAATCCGTTATAAAATCAATTGGCAAAAACAAACCTTTTATAAATAAAACTCTAACAAAAAGATTGAAAATAGAAGGGCTCGAATAATGGTTATGAGTTCTCAACAAGGCAAAATTACAAGCTTTTACCCCTCTTTTGGTACTTATTTGGGTACTCCAATCGACATCCAGGGATCCAAAGTCCAACACTTTACCCCTCTTTTGGATGTTATCTCAAACAAAATCACTCGCTGGAACCACAGTCAGCTGTCTCAATCTACCAAGCTAATCATCATCAATTCGATATTGATAGCGTCAATAATGCATCAGCTCGCCGTTCTTCCCATCCCGACCACTATAGCTAACAAACTAGATGCCATGATGATGCGCTTCTTTTGGAAAAACAATCATCACATCGGGCTTCATTGGAAAAGGAAAGAGATTCTTCATCAACCTAGGGGCCAGGGTGGTCTTGGCATCCGAAACATAGGATGTTTCAATATGGCACTCCTAATGAAACAGGTATGGCGCATCAGCCACTATCCACACCTTTTAATTTCCCGGGTTTTTAGATCTACAAACCAATGTCAGTCTTGGATTCGCATGACCAAACATAACATGTCAATGGGTCGACGAGGCCTTCTCAAGGCTAATCATTCTTTAAAAAGGTCATGCATTTGGAAAGTGGGTAATGGGGTGTCTATTCGAGCGGCTTCCCAACCGTGGGTCCATGGTCAAATTCCCACATTTCGAGATAATGTCAACCTTCGGACAGCAGCTAACACTCGAGTTGCGGATTTTATCTTGCCTCAAAATCAAGGATGGAATACAGGACTGCTACACCGATATTTTCTACCGAATGATGTGCGATTGATCCAAAGCATGGAACTACCATACCGGACAAATGAGGAGGATAGGTATTACTGGCCTTTCACTCGCTCTGGTAACTACTCCACTAAATCAGGGTATGGTTTACTTCTCCACCAGCAAAATGAAAATTATAGCATGACAAACCCAGTAGGTTCGAAATTTTTCCGAAAACTCTGGAGCTTGAACATCATGCCTAAATGGAAATTGTTCGTTTGGAAGATTTGGCATAATTGCTTAGCAACTTCTTCCAACCTTCTCAAGAGAAGCATCACAACTAATTCACAATGCCTAACTTGTTTATCTGATATTGAAGATGTCCAGCACATATTCCGCTATTGCCCTCTTGCTATTGAGATATGGGATAGAACTACTTTACCAGTCCACGATCCTGCCGTTGAAGGGTTTACAATGGAAGCCTGGCTCGAGCATTGGTTAGATAAATTTGTGAAAGAAGATGGAATAGAGGGGAATCGCTTTCCTCAGTTTATAGGAACCCTATGGGCCATCTGGATGGCCAGGAATGGGCAAGTTTTTCGTCAAATTCGAGCTACGGAAGAGGTCGTCCATCATCACATCCGGGATAGTTATCACCAACACACAAGGTTTATAGAGGACGATCATCCACGGCGGACTCCACCACCTGCACCTAACTACGGGCCTCCCCCCGGTTTCTGGTCTATCAACATTGGTCGGTTACAGGGTGTTTTTCCGGACATTCTAATACAAATAGATGGTTCCTGGGATAAAAGTACGGGTTTTGGAGGAGCTGCCTGGGTAGCCACACGCCATCAGCGCCCATTCCAACGACAAGGGAGCTTTTTGTATGCCTCTTCCGCATTACAAACTGAAGCGGCAGCTTGCCTATCTGCAGTTAAATGGATTCGTACTATGAACATATCAAATACTTTGATCTATACAGACTCAACACTACTAGTTTCTTTCCTGGGGTCGACAACTAGAGAGGACATATCAATCATTCACACGCTACAGGCCATTCGTGTGGAGGCTAGAGACATTCCAAGCTGCAGATTGACGAAAGTAAGTAGGGACCAAGTGCAGTTGGCCCATCAAATGGCGATCCATTGTCGTAGTACTAGATCTACTATACAAGAGTCTTGTTAGTTTGTAAGATGCACTGATGTCAAAAAAAAAAAAAAAAAAAAACAAGGCAAAATTAAATCGCACTTACAACAAACAAGACCTTAATATATTCCTCGTCATTGTCCTCATTTGTCAATTCGGTCATAGTACTTTTCCTAACTTCTTCCAATATAATTTTACTAATTCATAAACTTACCCATCTATTTCGACATATCATGCATTTTCGGAATCAAATTGCAACTTCGTATTATTCTTTCAAATTTCAATGTCCACTCAATACAATTATTAATTGCGATATTTGATTTTTCTTGATCTTAAAATAACACTTTATTATTATTTCACCTGAATCATCCAAGTCATAAAAAAATCAATCTTTGCAACTCAATTTGTTCAAAAATCTCGAAGATCAATGATGAAAAGAATCCAAAATGAATATACTTCAACGTCACTAGACCTGCATCATCGCAAATATCAGCAGTTCTGAAGAGCTAAAAATCAATCTACGAGTAGAACAACACCTCCCTTATCAAATACAAATACAAAAATAAAAAAATTATTGAAGGAGGTCATCAGATAGGAGCGAAAGACTATTAAGATTTACATTAATCACATAATTAATCATCTGAACTATGCATTTATAATCATCATATGACCTCAAAATTTACAAAACAAAAAACATTATTTTGAAGGATTTTCAAGTTCGAAACAAAATACACCAATCATTGGTGTATACAAAACATAACTGGTAGAAGAAATAGCTTTAAAAATTTATTTTACAGTTTTTTCACCAAATTTCCCGAGTTTTCATGAAATTCACCTGGTACCCCCTGCACTTTTGAAAATACACAGGGTATCCCTCAATTTCAACAAAATACACCCGAATACCCTTAATGACTAACGGCAAATGCATGAGCCAACAATAAATTGTGAGTAGCAATATATGGTTCAGTTGTGGAGTTCCCTTTGTTACAATTTCCAAGTCCGAAGGGAGAAGAACATCGACCTGGTGTTTGGATCCTCTAGAGTTGTAAAATAACTCTACAAGGTAGAGTTTAAGCAATATCAACCATTGAACAAACAATTAACGGCTCATATATTCTCTTTTATCTCATAAAATTCCATATGGCTCAAATGCAACTCTGCCTTATAGAGTTTCACTAAAACTCTAGAAGATCCGGAATCATCGACCTGGGGGTGTAATCCCGACATCATAGCCACCCATGACGAAGATATTCGCCTCATTGAAAGTGTTCCAATATGAAACTCTATCACCAAATGCGTGAATGGATTTTACTAACATGTGGATTCTCATTGTATTTGACTAAGTGGTTAATACTCATATCATAATCGAAGTTCAATAACTACATGCTTCTACCCACTTAATTCAATTGAAACCATACACTTTGACTTTGATTTATAAATTTAACCTATGGGCTAATAATAGTATTTAAGATAACACCCAAAGGCTTACCATTTGACAAAAATGATAAACCCACTTACTAGGGCGGTTGTCTTTGGTTTGATATTGAGCGTGTTTTTCGTATTCACTTGCTCTTCCTCTTCATCAAAACCCAGTTCTAAACCAATAACACCCCCTGATATGGCTAATCATCAAGGCAACGATAACTCTGGTTCAGGAGGTCCAAACACGAGGTCGGGCCATGAAGCTGCCCCTGACGGCAGCTGGGAATACAGCTGGAGAACTACTTCAGTCCCTGGAGGCTCCAGTTATTCTTATAGCTCAGCTTCGGCGAGATCGCCTGGTAGTGGTGGTGGTAGTAGTAATGGGTTTGGTTCAGGTCGAGCTCGAGATCGAAATCTCCTGCAGAATCAGCATATGTATGGCCAACCTCATATGCATATGCCACCCTATGGGGGTGGGTTTTATTATGATATGTCATTTCCTGCTTTTCCTACGGGTCCAATGTTTAGACCACATGGCATGGGTGATAATGGTGGACGTGGTAGAGGGGGTGGTAGTGCTGGGGTTAGTCGCTAGTTCATGTCATAGGATGTATGTGCTGAAGTTGTATGAAATCCGTGATGCTTTGTGTATAGTATAAATAAGATGTCACGTTGGAACAATCATATGATATACTTCATGTACTATCTCTTTGTTTTCATTTTGGTTTATAATATGGTACCATGAATTGAGAAAGACGGATGAAAGCATGAAAATGATCTCAATGATGTGGTTTCGTGGTTGTTTCAGTATCAAGACGCCAGTAGAGATATACAAAATGTGTCTTCCCTAAAAAAATGTGCGTTCAGCTTATTTACACCAATATCCCTCCACAGATGAGGTTCATACTTCATGTCCTTTATAATAAGATCAAGAATCTAATCAATCTATCTTTTTGTTTTATATCTTCTGTTAGCCTTAAATGGGTAGTTAAAGGTCTATGTAAGAATAGTTACTTGAATGGTGCCTTGAAGGTGTTTGGTAGAATGCGTGAAGAAGGAATGACATAAGGCTGACTTTGAATGGACATATCACTCAATCTATAAATGATTTTGAGGTGATTCAAAGTGGAGGTGATAGCTTGTTCCGAGAGATTTCCAACGATAGGTCATATGCCCAATTCCGATGAGAAACGAGAAAGTTATGTCAGTTTTACGAAGAACTGACGAAACTGTTTTCGCCTCGCCCGGTCGGGCGCGCAAGCTGTTCTGGAAGAGCTGGGGACCGCCCGGTCGGGCGGATTACGCCCGGGCGCCCGGGCGGGTCGGCGGATAACGCGGAAACGCGTTTTTGAGCGCTAAGTATAAATAGGTTATTTGTACCTAGGTTTTAAACGCCGAATTAGCCTAAATTCTCTCTGTAATCCGGTTTTCCTCACATAATAAAATATTCTCTCCCTCTCTGCCGTGGATGTAGCCAAATTGGTGAACCACGTAAATCTGTTGTCTGTTTTTATCGCTTTTTGCATTCGATATTTGTTTCTTCCTCACATCCGTTATAACAGTCTAGATCAGTGTTATATAAGTTGCGGCATTAGAATGGATATGGGTATATCGAATCTAAATTTATAATTTGTAACTCACACTTTATTTAAATTTAGGCCATGAAGTTCAATAACAACAATAATAATCCTTTTGAACAAATATACTAGTAAATAATAATCCTTTTTTCTGATCTGATTAGATCTGAAATAAGCAAAAATAAAATAAACTAAACATAGCCTAAATTTGTTCAGAAATCTCGAATATCAATGATGAAAATAATACAAAATGAATATACTTCAGCGTTACTAGACCTGCATCATGGCAAATATCAGCAGTTCTGAAGAGCTAAAAATTAATCTACGAGTAGAACAACACCTCCCTTATCAACCTTTTTTTTTTGCTAGGGGGCTGCCTGAATAACTACTCGAAAAAAATACTAATAATATTTAAAATCACATAAAATTTAACAAAATAATAATTATTAATTGTTAAAATAAAATTGCTCATAAAATTTGCTTTATCTGCTCAGTGAAGAACCTAAATTTTAAAATAAACTTAAGCTCTTCTCATACAAGAGGTGTCATAAATATTAGCATTATTCATTTTCGCTAATTGACATAATTTCATCAATTCGATCTAAAATTTAAACCTAATTTTTGAAAACAAAAAATTATTGAAGGAGGTCATCAGATAGGAGCGAAAGACTATTAAGATTTACATTAATCACATAATTAATCATCTGAACTATGCATTTAAAATCATCATGCGACCTCAATATTTTCACACCAAAAAACATATTTTGAAGGATTTTTCGAGGTCAAAACAAAATACACCAATCAACATTTTGAAGTGTTGAGGGCATAAAACAACTAAACTAGTCTCTTCGGCATAAAACAACTGAGCTGAACCGATCTAAACTAAATAATGATATATGAGAGTAAAAGTTTTGTCAAAAGCTGAACTGAACTAGTCTGAACTGAAAATAAGTTGGGAGAAACAGGCTCTAAGTTTTGATACCAAAAATTTTGTAACATGATCACTTTGACATCTCACTATGAATTGCAAATACTATCTCCAACATTCTCACTTCGAAGGAATGATCTACAAATGCCGACACCGATCAATATGAAGTACAATCATTTTGATTTGATTTTCAATTTAGCGCAAACATCATGAAGATCAAGTGAAGTTGGACACTACAACTTAAACCCAAGATTATAACAGCATTATTAACAACTTAATTACAATTATATAGTTCTTGCAATTTTAAATATCTTGCACGATTTAACTTTTTCACTATTCACAATCTCCTTCAACTTGTACCTTATATTTCAGTATGATTTTGCTTTTCCACTATTCACAATCTCCTTCAATTTCTCAATATAATTTTACTTTTCCACTATTCACAATCTCCTTTTTACATTATATCCATAAAAAAACAATATAATTTTATTAAAAAACGGCCTCATGGATAAAAGTTTCCACATAAATTGATTTAGACATATGCTTGTCAATTTATAAAATAATTTTAATCATTGGCCATATTTACAATATCAATCAACAATAACAAACCTTTTTCTTCAAAACGACACCTAATACAAAAAAATTGAAAAAAAAAAGGACTCGGAAATGGTTATGAGTTTTCGGCAAGGCAAATGAAATCGCACTTACGACGAACGAGACCTTAATTTATTCCTCGTCATTGTCCTCATTTTTCAATTCAATCCCATATTATAAAGCAATACTCAAAGTCCAACTTTAAGTATTAGCGTTTAAATATTGACGTTTCATAGTGAGATGTCAAAATAAAATCACAATACCAAAATGTATTTTTGTTATGAGAAGTCTATAAACACTCGGAAATTCCAGTGTCCATCCAATACAATTACTCCAAGTCCATTTAATTACTTGCGACATTTGCTTTTTCACAGTCTAATCTTCAAATTACACCTTAATTATCTCTCAATGATGAAAATAATCCAAAATGAATGTACTTCAGCGTTACTAGAACTGCTTCATCCTAAATATCAGCAGTTCTGAAGAGCTAAAGAGTCAATCTACGAGTAGAATAACACCTCCCTTATCAACTTTTTTTTGCTAGGGGGCTGCCTGAAAAACTACTCGAAACTAAAGCAAAATTACAACACAATCAAAATTAGAAAATTACATAAAATTTACGAAATAAAAAAATGAATTTTGTTGAATTAAATTTTTGCTCAGAAATTTGCTTTATCTGCTCAGTGAAGAACTTAAATTGAAGTTCTTCTCATACAAGAGGTGTCAGAAATATTAGCATTGTTCATCTTCGCTAATTGATAAAAATTTCATCAATTCAATAAAAAAATTTAGAATTGTAACCTAAGTGTTAAAAACAATAATTATTGAAGGAGATCATCAGATAGGAGCGAAAGACTATTAAGATTTACATTAATCACAGTATTATTCATCTGAACTATGCATTTAAAATCATCATACGATCTCCAAATTCATCAAAAAAAAATTTAGAAAAAATCAAGATCTAGAAATTTTTACTAGAAAAGTCTCAGAAGGAAGGCAGTAGTGAGATTGTAATCATTGAATTTCATACAATTACACACATCAAACTGATTGCATCATTGACAAATTAATTAAAAAAAATTATAGATTAAATTATGATTAAAAAATAAAAGGCCTCATAGAGAAGATTAGGTATTCCACATGAATTAATTCAGACATATGCTTGTCTATTAAAAAAATTTAATCATTGGCCAAACAAAAACAAATTCAAACATTTTTCAACAAAAAATACAAATTCAAACATTTTTAACAAATAAATTAAAATCAAGGAAAAAAATGGAGAATTAAGGACTCAGCTTATGGGTGGTGATATAACAGAATGGTCGTCAAGGCGAATTAAATCGCTCTTACGACGAACGAGACCATGAAATCTTCGTCATCGTCCTATTTGAAATTCAATTAAATCGACGAATAAAATTGAGAGGATTTTGAGGAGAGAGAAAAACCCTAGAATGCGAAAAAATTGGGGGAAACTGATGGAGGAGATTGTGATTGATGAGAAGAATTAGAGTGGTGAGGAGTTTTATAAGGGGTGTGAAAAGATGGATTTTTAGGGTTTTTTTGTTTTGTTTGGGCTTTTTATGGGTTCTGAGAGGGGTTCGTCTGTGGCCCAAATTTATTATAATTTAATCTTATTGTTTATCTGATCTATATTAGTTAGGATTAAGGAGTTTAAATAGCTCTATGTTTGGCATATCCTTAATCTAATAAGTTTGACCATTGGTATTTTTTTTTATTTTATCCCATTGAAAATTTGACAATATTTACAATTAAAAATAATTTTTTATAATTTTTGTCAATATATAAGAAAAAAAATTAGTCATGTGAAATCTTATTTGATTCTTCTCAATGAGTATTGTGAAAGATTATAACTATAGAAGGAGTAAAGTAATTGTTAAGGATTATATACACTTTTGACTTTCTAAGTAATTAGTGTTATATCAACTCGAACATATTCAAACGAGCTTGTTAGAACTTTTTTTTATTGTTCTTTTATGGTACTTATTTTGTTGTTTATTTTTAACTCATAATTCAAGTCACTAATAAACAATAATAAGTAAAGATATAACTTATAAATAAAGGAATATAAGAAATTCAATTTTGTTTAAGAATTTTAAGTAATTATATCAAGTAGAGAACTAGTGTTTTGGCTTGTGCAATAAATAGTAGTCATATAGTATTAAACCTCTAAAGTTCAATATGAAAATATTGATAATAATATAAGAATCGAGATATACTTCCTTTTTTTTTTTTAGTTGTATCATATTGATTTTTAATACTATTCATCTCTGTTTATATTTTCAAGATATCAAAATTTAATTATAAATCATACATTATTATATATTAAAATTTAAAATTGTGCATTAGCAAACATGTTAAGTAATTTGGATACTGCAAAACAAAATGGAGGAAGTGGTATTCATGAATCTTCAAGTTACTTGCACATAAAAAGTATACTTGTATTTTCTTTGATAGATAAGTTTACGGTACCAAAAAAATTGTTTTTTGGGTGTAAGATTAATAACATCTCGACTGTTCTTGCAAAGGGCCCGACTTATAGGCCCAAACACTTCAAAGGAGGGGGAATGATAAGGGAATCCAACAAAATTTCTTCAATAAAGTGAAATTTTTTCTATACTCCCTGCTTCTATTGTTATTATGGCTTATGCAAATTAACGCGGAACGAAATAAAAAACACTAGTTCAAAATAGTAAGGGTCTTGTTATTTATCGCTCATATTTTAAAATGTATTTTGTATTTTTTTTTTTTGTACTTTTTGACCTCAAAAGTATAAAAGTTTCATAATTTTTTAGCAAGAACTGAACCAATTTTTCGTTTCCATCATGGTGGAAACAAAATTTCAATTCGATTCCATGTGAATAACGGAAAATAAATTTTGGGATGAAAATGGTGTATTGTGAGAAGGAAAGAGGAGGAGGAGGAAGAAAGGGAGGAGGAGGAGCGGTGGTGTTGGGCTTCGGCGAAGGGCAAGGAAGGAGGAGGAGGAGAAAGAAGAAGATAGAAGGGTATGCCAGAGTTGGAGGTGGTTGGGTTGTGCAGGTGTTGGGGAGAGAAGGGGTTGTACAAGCAACAAGTGTTAGGGAGTAGAAGGTGGGTGGTGAGATGTGCAGGGGCGAGGGTATGTGCGAGGGCATGGGGTGCGGTTGGGGGGATGCTGCAAGGGTGGGGGAGTGGTTGCGAGGGGGATAGGGGTGGTGGTGGCAGTGGTGGTTGGGGAGGTGGCTGGGGTAGTTGTGGTTATGGTAGGTGAGTAAAGAGGAAG
Source organism: Beta vulgaris subsp. vulgaris (assembly GCF_026745355.1). Classification (NCBI taxonomy): domain Eukaryota; kingdom Viridiplantae; phylum Streptophyta; class Magnoliopsida; order Caryophyllales; family Amaranthaceae; genus Beta; species Beta vulgaris. Next base: position 59,119,618 of record NC_079209.1, read on the forward strand.
AAGTAGAGGGAGAAAGAAGGAAAAAATACCGTCTACGGTAGATTCTTTTTCTGAGGCTCCCATTGAGGACCCCTTGGTAAGAAGAATGACCATACTGGACAAGCACCTATCGCAGGTCAGTTAGCCCAACTATACAAGTCAACGCTTGAGAATGAGTGGGGATATAAGAAAATCTCTACTTCCATGCACAAATAGGTAGTGAGGTTCACGACCACTACCTCCACCAAACAAGCTTGGTACCGTATATGGTAAATATAGGTGACAAATTTTGTGGATGAATGGTAAAGATTGCCATTGGAGACTTGTAGTATAAATGTATAATAGGATCTAAGGCAGTAGACAATACGAAAATATGGGACATTGCTTGGTTAACCCACCGGGTAGACTACCCGCTACTAATAGATAATTAAATATTAGTATTTAAGTCTAGTTTGATTCCACCATCATAATTACCACAACCTTATATTATGAGGTGGGTAGTCTACCCGGTGGGTTAACCAAGTTTATTCCGAAAATATGTGATATCTTTATTGATGCACCCAATCCACATTGAGAAGAAACCACGAGTACTCATTAGTCACTAGCCTTTAATTTCATAAATGAAAAGTTTGATCAGATTTCGCCACATAAATTGTTAAGAATTTACCAAATTGTACCATGAGCAAATAATGTTAATAACATTTCTCCAGTGGTTAGGATTAATAAGTAGAGAAATGTGTGTTGGACAAGTTAATTCCGAAAGAAAAATAGAACATAGTGATAAATAGAGAAAGAAAAGCATCAACAAAACACATAAACCTATAATCTCGTAACAGCGTGCCTCTGATTTTGAACAACACACTACATCTACATTGTACAAGACATGAGACATCCGACGAATATATCGTATGACGAAACAGATACAACTTCAAAAATAGTTTTTAACTCTAATTGTTCGCGTCTTCTCAAGGTGAACTATAAACAGGTTGCATTGCATGAGTATTCTCTCCACACATTTGAGACTTCTGGTTCACTATCTACTAATCAGGCATCTATACCCTAAAAATTACCATCAGTCTCAGCTTCTGTTCGATCTTATTCTGTCAAGGTGGCCGATACGAGAATCCAACGTTGAGAGGATCTGTGGCATAGACATCCCACCAGACACTACGATCTCTGCAAGGACAAATGTTGAAAACGCACATCATAATAGTGGATTCTAATTTGAAGTTTCAGACAGTTAAATCATATGCGACTGTAAGTAGATTCCATGTTTAGCATACTTGATGGCTTATAAGGCGCATTTAAGATGTCAGAAGACGTACAAAGTATTTTTTGGCCTAGCAATAAAGGATGCTTGTCATTTCCCCCTACTAGACTAGTTGACCTATGAGAGCTTACCAGTAGAGTTTTTCTCCTTACATGATTTTAGTAATATTTCTTGACATAGAAATGTGTTCAAATTTTAGTTTGGCACATATATATAGGCCATTCTTTTAAAGATTGATAATCTTTTTCTCCATTGCTAATTTGCTACTGTTAACTTGTGTAGAGTATCTCAGGAAAATCTAACATAAAGATGTGAAGTACTCACCAATTCCTTCACGAACTGACAGGTTTGGCCTGATTACATCCTTCGAGTTGACGAGGAAAATATCACCGATATATAGATGGTTTGTGGGAACATAGACACAACATAGATCCTCCTCCCCAGAATAACTCTGCCATACACATTACAAAAGGGAAACCATGGATCAGCGTCCAAAAACCATTTGGCCAATCATCCAAAACAATTTTGACTCTTCATTTTCTAGGAGTACAATTGACACAGTTGACATTCCCATCAAACATGAAAATGCTAAAATCCCCCCATGTAAATTAATCAGTCTGTACAATTAAGCAAACTGCTCCAACATCATGCCTAAATATCCTTCCACATCTTCATTCAGTCTCTTACAGTGTGTTAAAGAGTTTGGATAGCAATGGTGGAGAGAAAGGGAAGGAAAAGATAGGCGAGGGGAGGTAGAATTGGGCTTGGGTTTACCCTCCAAAAGAAGTTGATTTCTCAAAAGGGCAAGAAAAGTTGGTTCCTTACATTTGCCTCCCCTTCCCTTCCTTTCTTCAAATCCTCTCATCCAAACACATTGTTAGCCACTAACCGACGGAAAAGTGCTAGAGCATATCCAAGCAAATGACACGTCAAACATATACAAAGTATGTTCATCTTTCATGTCCAATTAAAGCAGCTTTTCACTTCAAACACAAATCTCTAACCACCAAGGTCACTCGCAAGCCAAGTCTCTAGGCACAACATATGCAATCTATGAAAAAATAACTCTCTTTTCCAATTCCATGCACCAAGTGCAGCTTAAGCAAAAATGAGGTAAAATACAAGGTGTATATTGCAAACAGAAAGGGAGAATGAAAAACAGCAAAGAGATTCTTTCTTATCAAACTCGAGTACCTGCAGGGAAACAGATGATGTGATGAACCCAAATGCATATTCCCCAATTCGTGGATGTCTAATGATGGCCACTTCTTTGAAAGCCTGCGTGTTCTGGTCTGTATCATGACAAGAATCTTCATCAGCATGCTTATCAAAATGTTCTAAAATTACATGAGAAGAGGAGTTCAACAAGTAGCATACCTGGTGATATTGCAGAACTGATTTGCTTTGAGGCATTGTAGATGTGACGGACAAAAGGCATCCTCTTAATAAACCACTCACCAAGGCCCAAAACAGATGCTCCCAACCACGATGACATGAAAACGCCAACCAAGAATATAAATGCTATTGAAGTTATGAATCCGAGGCCTAGCAAAGAGGCAGAAAACAATGAATCAGAAGAAAATAGGAAGTCCAGTACTTGATCTGACCAAGTGTGCCCAAATATGCCCGTAATTAAGGAATGACGCTGCTGCATTATGAAGCAAATTGACACCAGGTCGCACAACTCATGAAAGCCTTGAAGTTTTGTGAGTCTACAGATTAACTGTTAATGAGTTCTGGTATGGACAAATTTTAACATCATAAAGGAAATGTCCAGCATTTGAAGTTTGCATGCATATAAGAGCTACACATACTTGCATAAAGCTGAAAGGAAGCTTGTAAATAGAGCACAAGAATTGAAGCACAGTTGGGCAGCATTGAAGGGAGCTTGTGAAACGAGCAAGATCAAATTTGAACCAACAAACAAGTGCATTACAGGTTAATATGGATAAAATTGAAAAAAGAGCCTGAACCACCAAGACAAACCCCTTTCTCATGAAGCAGAGGATACATAAGGTGATTGTGGGAGCATGATAGTTAGAATAACCAATAGCAGATGAACGTTAAAAATAATCACAATAATAACAGCTTGTCTGGTAATAAATGTATACACATGATAGTAGTAACTAGATCCATAATGATGAAATTATGTCATTATCATCATAACTAGAAAGATTCATCATCACAATATATATATGGACACAAAAACACAAACCTAATATTAAGTCTTGAGACTTGAAGTTGAGATTCAACATGGCAATAATTTGAAAGAAGGCCAAGTAAAGAGGAGCTACACTACTACAATGAAACATCCATTTCGTCTTGCAATACCAAATCTTTCAGGAAGATAGTTATCTATAAAGATGCAACATCGATTTGGCTCCAGAAACAGAATAAGAGAGAAGCAGAGGCTATAAATAAGAACAAGTGGTTGCACACATAAGATCACTAATATCACGTTTCCAAGGACTAAAACAGAAGGAACTGTAAGAAAAAAGCATAAATACTCACCAAAAATATCAATTCCAAGTTGAGCATATATAGGAGAGAAAAATCCATCCACAAAATGTATGAACCACCAGGTTATGTAGAAAGTGACAGCTATCGGAAAAAGGATGACACTGCAAATAGAAAAACAAGTTTAGCATCAGTGAGATACTGGAGGATGGCGTGAAGCAGTAGTTTAGAGTTTCCATCTAAATTCCATTGATACATACGTACTATCTAGAGTATGCAGTATGGAGCTAACTTCAGTGTATAAAGGAGGGGGTGCCTCTGCGCTGAGGAGCAACTCGATTGGGTCAAGCGCCTTATTTGTGCTAGGCGAGGTGATTTCCATGAGGCAAAAAAAACACACCAAGACGCAAAAATGTACACACTTTTTTACATCAAAATTTCTAAATTTTTCTTGGTTGTGCGTCAATGCGCCTTGAGCTTTTTTATACATTGGCAACAGCAAATGAAACTATGGTCAATCAGTTGCACCACTGACTATATAACTAATCTTTCAGATATCCAGTCGCTGATAAAATAACTGAAACCATTTCTATACAGCAATTGTATAATTTTACAAATAACAGAACAAAAACCTACGAGACTAGTGACATGCAAAAAGGTCCAACTGTAGACAAGGCATAGTTATGGACAGTCCAGTGCTGAAATGTAAGGCTCACAAGTCATAACAATGAAAATCTCACATACTGGGATACAAGGTAACATAATTTCTCAAGATTAATAGTATCCACTTCTTTGCTCAGCAGGATATATTGCAAGCCATAGCAGTTCACTAAGGTAACTACAGTCTAGAGACACAGATCTTTATATTGAGATGTTACAACAGTCTACAGCGAGCATCCAATACAATACTCATAGAAATGTTCAACTGCAAAACTTTCATTTGCATGATGTACGTCTCTCTGTCTCTCGAATTCTAATCTATGTCAAAGCAGTCACTTTCAACTCTCAAGGTTTTAGGAAGCATGATACTCCTCAGCCCAAAACCAATGCATACTGCCTTCTTACATTCATACATAAGGCAAATCAATTAAACTCTTTATTCAAATCATCAAATGGAATATTGAAAGTCAAACAATATCAAAACCCCCAAGGAATTAACCACCTTACACTAGCATAAACAGATGCCATTTTCAATAAAAAATATTAGAATAATAGCCTAAATGTTCAAGCTAGAGATGTGCCTAAAAGGAATACAAACTGGGCAAGGTATATCCTTGGAGAAGAGTTGAGTTTAACAAGGTCTCCTACATACTAACTTAAGTATCCAGATCAATCATGATAGAAGGAACAAACTAGGAGACTTCACTCAACAAAACATGCTATTAATTCCTGTGAGATAGGAGGATCCTGACTTACCATCCTGTCATAAACTTCTTTGAAGCCCAACTTCTGATTATTTTATAAAAAGTCTGCGCATTCAATATACAAAATGTGTTATCCTTAATACGATAGAAAGGATGATCATGTAATCAGATTGAATCAGATGGAAGGCAACCATATAAGTAGATTAACACTAAATACATCAAAGTACCAATTCGCCTATTCACCTATTTCAAATGCTATTTCATTAACATAGAAAATATAATAGAATAGGCTTCACGAAAGTTATATGTACTCCTAGTAACTTAATTCAACAAGAATAGAGCATTTCATTTTAGTGAGTAGAACGGTAATACTAACTCAAATGCAATTAATGCAGTAATTTCAGTATCACACAGTTATTGCTACTGTCTCTTTCTCTGAACACAATCAACTCAAGACACAAGTAAAAAGCTTGTCACTCTACGCAAAAACCAATAACCAACTCCCTATACCAACAACTGGATCATGGACAAAGTTGTCATCACCGAATCCAACAATGCCAGTGATGCGAGCGTGTATGTCTTACACATATATTAGCACAATAATCATATGGAACTGAAAAGAACTGCTGTACTGCCGACCCTCAATAACAGATTAGCAGTTGCTATACACCAGTATCTCCAAGCCGAAAACCAAAAGCTGTAGAAGGGAAACAATTAAGCCTAACCGAAATTGGCGAAGAGGAACAATAAGTAAGCTAAAGTCCATTCGACATATATTTTCACTTCAACAAATGTCACTCACTCAATAGGTGTCCTAACTAAATTCAACCAGCTTCCATCATTACTGATTAACATAGCCCTTAATAAACAGAAACATCATAGCAATTCCAGATTAAAATAGAAGCTTAAACTAAAAAAACTAACTTCAACAAGGTATCAACCCAAAAACCATCTCATAAAAGCTACAACATAATTTACTACTTCTAACAATCAATTTCATAATCTCAAGCAAATTATTCAAACCAATCAAATTGAAACAATCAGATCACAATTCACAATCTAACCCCTAACACATAATCCTTCCATATATCACAACACTATAATAAACTAATTCAACCCACAATTCAACAAACTAGCACCAAAATACAAGATAAACCATATAACAAGTTGAACAAAAACCTAACCCACTAACCAAAAAAAGTTGAAATTCACCAAATTTTGAAGGGAAAATCAGAAATTAAAAGGAACCCATTAAAATTAAGGAAAAACCCAGATAGATCGAAGAATAAATAATCACCTCTCTACCAGAATGATGAGAAGAAGAAGCAGAAGGTGAAGGTTTAGCAGAGTGGTCATGATTAATGGAAGAGTCAGCGACTGGTATAAGAAGTTCTCGATCTCTCTCTCTACTGCTACTTCCCATCACCATCGTTGTTGATTTATCATCTCCCATCATCAAATTGTGCGCAAAAAATCTGTAAATTGCGCACACCTCAATAATATCAAAAGCTTCTTCTTTTTGTTGTTTCTTGTTCTATGGAATTGACTCAGTTGCCTGTTTTGAGGAGAGAGAAAAAGAATAAAGAGAGAGAGATGATGGTGCTTCAAATTAGCAAAGTCAGTTCCTAATCTCCTTGTCGCTTTTCTTTTTTTATTTATTTATTTATTTTGGATTGTGTTTAATTGCTAGCTAGAAGAACTAATAGATGATAAATAAAATAAATACTTCCTCTATTTTTTTTTTTTTCTTTCTCAGTCCTGTGAAGCCTTGTCTAATTCATCTTAATAGATACTTTATTAATATTTAATCAAAAAAGTACATTGAAAGACGCGCACAAAAATTGAAAATTATATATGAAAAAAACAGAGGGAGTACTAATCTACTTGATAATTTGAAGAAATAAATACAACCCTAAATTATTTATTCGGATTATCTTAGTTCTTTTAGCAATACATTAGAATTACTAATATATAATACAAAAAACGATTTCTTTATCAGATATCCATTAGATTTTATGAAATTCATGAGTTACCCCTGTTGTTTCAAAAATGTATTAGATACCCTCTAAATTTGCATATACTATACACCCTCAGTAACTTACTAGTGTTGTATTAACTTATATGACCCAATATCAGTTAATCCATATCATGATTCCCCTAATACTTCATATTATGCCCCGTAAAGTCTTTTAAATGCAGACAAAAATCCTAAGAGGTGCTTAGGTCACTTTCAAGACTATTTTGACAGCAGAAAAAGACAAATTTTATCACTATGAAATGACATTTTTGACATGTTATGGGATAATATGTGAATTAGGTTAGGGCTTGAGTGATTTCAGGTCATTTAAGTTAACATGACCAACACCAGTAAGTTATTAAGGGTGTTTGGTACATTATATGCAAACTAACCTTATGAATTTCGTAAAACCTCAGGGGTACCCGGTGAAAAATCCGTAGATCGCATCTGATGTTTTTGGAGAGAGAGAAAGATGGATAATATTATCGCTGACAATTAGGTCGAATTCGTGTTCGGATTGATACTAAATGGGTCAAAAATCTTTCAACCAAAGCCTAATTCATTTAATAAACAGGTTAAAAAGCTTTATCATAACCTGACATATTTAATAAACGGATTACATATGTAACTTGTCTAACCCATTTAATAATTATTATTACATAGAAACATATTTTTTTTTCTTAAAAAGCTAAATGAGCAAGTTCACTATTAAAATTATGCATGTTTAGGAGTTCACTCATGGTACACCCGGGTGTACCATGAGCACACCCAGGGGTATTTTTGTAATAAATTGAATTTCAGTTGCTCATTTTACACCAAATTTGCTCATATGGACATTTTACTCATTTACTCATTTGCTCATTTTGCTTGTTTTGTAATAAAAGTGTTTGCTCGTTTTCTTAAATGAGTAGAAATATTTGCTCATTTGTTCATTTTGCTCATTTGCTCATTCACTCATTTTGCTCATTTGGAGAAAATAATCTTGGGTGTACCATGAGCATGATACACCCAGGTGTACTATAAATATTCTCCATGTTTAGAGTTTCTTAGAATAATGAAGGCCTATTTTAGTGGTATTTTACTTGTTTTTTACGAAATTTAAGTTGTATCAAAATTGTTTTCCCGAGAATAATTAAGACCTATTTTAATGGTACTCACTAAGGATGTTTATAAAAAAAGTTGTCAAATTTGCTAAACAAAAAGTTAAAACTTTGACAGCAAACTTTAAACGCTAACAGCTAAACGCTAAACTTTAAACTCTATTTGTCAAACAGGACTATTGTTTGATGGAGGATAGAACTTAGAGATTTCTTATAACCAGGTCAAACCTATGGGTTATGAAAACACTAAGGGGTCATTTGGTTCAAAATATGAAATGGAAAGAGAATGAAAACAGATAAAGGAGGAAAATGATAATAAAAATGGTTACATTTATATGGTGTTTGGTTCAAGCCATGAAATGGTAACCATTACCACCAACTAATGGATTTTGTTACTTGAGGGGGAGAGGAGGTAATAAATTGGGGGAGTCCATTACCATCAAGTAAAGGTAATAGAATGGTGAAAGGTTGGACCAAACATGAAGAAAGAGAATCGATAATTGATTTCGTTTCTTAAACCCTAAATACAGTGAACCAAACGAACTCTAAAGTCCATGACCATTAAACATTCATTGACATGATGATATCCACTGTTTCTTTTCCAACGTTGGGCCAGTCATAACTTCTTCGCAATATTTTCACATTCTTGGCATGATTTAGTCCAAAATGTGCTTTTAGATCTATTTTAGCCATAGGCCAAAAACCCAAAGCCAACTCTGGCCCCTATTGTCTGATCTAAGAGTTAGGGCCGACTCAACCTTGGCCCAAAAGATAATGCATTCTTAAGTAAAGAATTGTTGATGTAAAGATTCGAACCCACAACCTCAAGTTTGAAATAAAGAGATCCAACCATTACTCCACCATACCATTATTATTTTTTCAATCAAAATTAATAATGATATATGAATGGAGAACTTTTAAAATTTATATAATGAATGAGATAACCTTTTCAAATAAAAATAAGATGACTTATTTAACTACTACTAAATTGTGGCATAGAGAAAACCCGGAGCATCGCCCGGGCCCATATACTAGTTTTCTCTTCAAAATAGGGAAAACTGTTTTCCTTCCTTTTCCTTATCTCTCTTGTACACTCCTTTCACTATCTCCTTATTATCCCTTTCGTTTCATCAATTTTCTTACATGGAACCAAACAACGGAATTACTAATTTTGAAATTTTATTTTCCATTAAAATCATTTTACATTAAAAATGTTTTACACCCAACCAAACGGGCCTTTGTTGTAAGTTGTAACAGCAAACTCATTCAAAAGAAACAACCAAAAGAAAAATATTAGGAATTATAATAGGAAACTTTCATAACAAAGGAATTCTAAACACACTAGAATTCCTAATAAAAAAGGAAAAAAGAAAATAATTATCAAATAAAAATGTCAGTACTCAACAGTTAACAGAAACAAAAACAGCCTCAGATGTTTTATACTTTGCTGTTCAAAATCTGACATTTTGGTGAATGAAATTTAAATTCAAAACCAATTAGTACTTCACATTCATTAGCTCAGCAATCCAACACCTTTTATACAGAGAAATTTCTCTCTTTTCTAATAACTATGTTGGATGAAATAGTAAAGAATCATTCAATGAAATATTTATTTATCAGGGAAAAGACACCTTTGCTTGGCCTACCAACTGTTGTATCAACAATATGATCCTTATTTACAAATTTTAGCATATACCCACTTTCTATTTGAATCTCATAAAGGTTTAAAAAACAACTAAAGGAAGCAAAATGTAGGATGAACTATAGCATAAAATCTCTAAGAACTTCCTCAATCAACTTACCTAAGACAAACTTATCAATTTCACCTATAACTTGTTCAACTTCCTCTTGAGTACACATACTTCTCCAACCAACTGCCCATGTTCCACTCTTGAACCTCAAATCTCGGTCTTGCAAATCATAGAGATCGTCTGAGGGAAACTCGTCAATTTTCGGCCTCGAATAGCATCTTAAATCCTTAATTGCATTGCATACTTCCTCCATCAGGCAATCCAACGTAAAAAACTCACGTGATTTCATTGTGTAGGTTCGTGGAAGAGGCACATATGCTAGCAAAAAATGCGAGCTCTTGAGTTCCAAGACCTCGTTTGCACAATCTATCAGTAATCTCGTGTTCTCTAAATCTTGATCACTTTCATCAACTAATATTGGAGTTGAATCGGGATTGACTTGGATATTGAAGAGCTCCTCTACATGGGTATTAAACAATGAGTTGCTTAAAAGCAATGCTTTTAGCTTCATATGGGGATTGAGACACTGTCCCGAAGTTTCATCATCTGGTTTTCTGGGTGATTCCAGGCCATTTTCTGGGCTTTTTGTTACTTCCTGATTAGTATCATGGTGAACTGCAATACCATTTTCATGGGTAGTTATTAAGGTAACTTCATGAAGAGGACTCTGAGTCTCATCGAGCTGATCTACATTGCAACATTCGCTGGTAGACACTGATGTTATTTCAGAATAAGAGCTTTGATTGTCATCAAAATGTGAAATCTTCTTGTCGTTTGGAAGATACGAAATGCCGGGAGTTTCTCGCAGGTTATACTGGTAGTCAATATCATAATCTGCAATCACCAAGTAAAACAAACAAATGAATTCTTAATAAATACAGATTTGCTTGAATCAAATCAGATCCTACACCAATGAGCATGATGTGCATCATGACCCTGAAAACATAGTGCAGTTCAAAGTAAAAGAACAAATAGTTCAAACTGAAAGAACATATCTCATCTTCATTTATTAAAGGACATACAAATTCATAATAATATATAGTGGTACGATGAAGGAACATACAATGCAAATATAATGAAGAAAACATTAACCAAAAGCATATTACACATTATGCTACCGGGTGTATAAAATCTAAGCACCGTTTTATATATTATCACAGAAAATAAAGTCTAAACAGCGATATTTATCTATGAGAATAATCATTCAGTAAATAGAGAAAACAACATTAAAGTGTGAATCAGGAGATAGATCAATAGCATGAATGAGTATCACTATACTTAGAACAGAAGGTCTATACTAACCTCTGATCTGATTTTGACACCTTTCAGTAATGTTGTTGTTGTTATCACCAATTATGTTGTTTATCGTGGGCAAAACACATTTCTCACCCGCTGAATCAATATCCTTCCTATGGAAAGCTTCACTTTCATTGTTTTCACCTTTGTGGATCCGCTTTCCCTCAAGCTGCAAATTTGGAGATTCATTTTAGTCATCGTTAGTTACAGGTAAATCAGCCAAGGGACACAAAAAGGTTCAAGTTTTCAGTTAAAGGGACTCACAACTACAGCTGGTTGTCTGTTCTTTTTTCGTTCTGATGTTCCCCGTTTCCTTTGATCCAACATGGAAGTCGTAGTAGTCTTTTGTCGACTGGAAATCTGGTTTTTGGAAATAGATTTTCCATCTTTTTCCTTTTTAATCTTTGCTGCATTGAACTTTTCCTGGTCTCGAGAACTCAACTGATCACTTGCTTTTACATCTTTCTTCACTTCAACTTTCCTTCTAGTAGGAGACATAACCCTCTCAGATTCACCTGCTTTTTTCACTTCTGCTTGCTTCTTCTGTGGTTTTGCCTTAGCAGATGCAACCTTTTTTACGGACTTGGCTTTTTCTTCATAATTAACTTCTCCAACTGTTTCATACTTCTCACTGAAGTTTCCAGCTTCATTTTTGACACTTGCTTGATAAGATCCTCTACTGTATCTTGATCTCATGACATTGTCTCCCTGAAACTTCAGCTTAAATGGCTCATCTAGGTCTATACAAGGATAGCGCAGAGGTTTCATAACAACAATAGGCGTTCTTTCATCAACTCGGCTATTATTCGAGGCGAAAACTTCAGACTCCGGTGAATCAATTGTCAGACCATTCACAGAATTATTTTTCAGAAAACCCTTGAATTTCAATTTCTCAAGTATTTCATCTACACTTCTTTGCTTCATACCCACCTCTTGAGCACCTAACTGAGGCCTCCTTGCCTTGGGAGAATCAATATCATACAAAGGCTTTGCCAGATTCAGAATTTTCTCCCTTTCCCCATGTTTCCTAGGACTCGAAGGGAATGTTTCTAGACCCATAAGTTTAACTATCAAACTCGAGTCTCTTTCCTTTTTACTTCTAGAAAACGTTGATGATGAGACCGAAGATTCTGAGGGAACAAAATTACTCGAATAGACCATCGATGATTGAGTACTCGAACTTGTAGAAGGCATCATATCAGGAGAACCCATCTTTCTATGATCATAATAATGTTCCTCAAATACAGGATTTGTTATCATATTTTGCCTAAGAAGACTATCTCTAACAACATTCCTCATCTCATCAAATGATTTCCTAGGTCTCTGAAACTCCCTTACACCACTAACCATGCCATCGAACGTTCCTTCCTCGAGTTTTTGCTTTTGTTTTCGCGACAACCCCATCATATAACTCGATGCTTCTTGCAATTTTTCAAGCATAGCTATAGACTCTTGAAGCTCAAGAGCTCCTCTCAACAAATCTTTAGCTATAATACTATTTTTATGTTGGTTTTTCTTTAACTTCTTCTCATTAGACCAAGAGTTAATCACATGATTCAACTTCTCAGCTTCTTTAGATACCTCTAGTAGCTGAAAAGATACAGGGGTTTCTAACCCTCTTGTGATCTTTCTACTTCCCATCTCCTTTATTTCTCTCTCCTCCTTAATAATTATAGCTACACCAGCTTCAACCTTATTGATGATGTTATTATCTTGCTCCTTTTTTTGAGAATTGATCTTTGATTTTCTAATTGCCCCACATTCAACACCTTTTGGATCATCACATGTTAAAAATGATCTATAACTAATTGATCTTCTTTTGTCTTGAGGCATATTCTACAACCCCACCAACCAATTTTTCTAAATAAATTACCAAAAAAAAAAAGAGCATAATGTGAGATAAATATAAAAAACTTGCAATAAAACCAAAATTCACCATTTTTTTTAAAAAAAAAAACACTTTACTAGTAAGAAAAAAACTTACATTTGCAGCTTAATCTGACCAAATTATTCCAAAATTGTCAGCATCAGATCAATGTAATACTCCTTCAGCACTGTCAACTGAAAAAAAAAAAGAATTCAAGTAACAATAATTCAGCAAAAACCCACAAAAATTACAAAAACACACCTTTTTTTTTTTTTACTGAAAATCAGTAACTTGATGTAAAATTCGGAATTTCTTCAAAGAAAAAATGGGAACTTTTTTTTTTTTTTTTTTTTTTGAGATGGGAACTACCTCCACTTGAAATGACTGTCTTTCTTCTTCCTCTCAACTGCTTTTTCTGCATTGATCAAACCTAATTCCCACTTTTGCTACTCTCAAATTATATATTTTCTTACCCACCAAAAAAAAACCAATCTTTTTCTAAAATAACATCTGCCCATAACCCAAAAATGAAAATTTAGAATATAAATTTAGGAAAAATAAATAAATTAGTGAGAAAGTGTGACTGAGATCCACATAAGGAGGATAAATAATAAATATTTATATATTGACTTCAAACTTCAAAGGGTGTATAAAGACTATATTATAGTATAAGTATAACAACTTACTTAGAAAATATAATGGAGAAATTCATTTAAACATAAAGTATTAGAATAAAAAAAGAAAGAAAGAAGTATGGAGGAAGAAGAATAAGAACATGAAGAGTTAGATTTGGTGGGGTTTTGTCTGGTAAGGTTTGCATAGAAAAAATAATGTGAGATTGAGAGAGGGACAAGGAAATCTTTTAGCAATAAAGTGAGGGAATTATATGGGTATGATTAAAATAAAAGTGAGGATGATGATGAATTAATTATGAAAGAAAGGTTGCATTTTTGGTTATTGTTTGTGTATCTGTAGTACAAGATTAAAGTTAATTTTATGCTTAAAATTGTTTGAGAGGGAATTTTGAGGTTTAAGAAGAATCTGAGAAAAATCACTCTCAAGATGTGATTGAAGAAAGTGGGAGAAAATGAATGGAGGAGCCAAGGAGAGCAAAGGGACACAACTCACAACTGACACTCATGCTGTGCACTTATGACCTGAGAAAGTAGAAACTACCATGAGGACAAACGGTAGAGGTTGAGTACATTTTACCTAACATACATGTGTAAGATACTTTCTTCATTTCTATTTATTCGTTGCCTTTTCTTTTGCACGGTTATTTAAGAGAGGAACTGTGTGAGGTGAACATTTCACGTACGGTTTTGGAACGGAGATTCTTTTAATTGAATAAGGACTGTAATAGATGTCGACTCAATCGGAAGGAAATTATGTGGAAGGTTTAGAGAATATTATGAAACTATGCGATTAGTAATCAATCCTTATGATTTATATATTTTATAGTGTAGGTTTTTATTCACACAAGTCTATTTATTCGTTACATTTGCTTTTGCACGGTTATTTAGGAGAGGAACTGTGTAAGGTGAAAATTTCACGTATGGTTTTGAAACAGAGATTTTTATTGAATAAGGATTGTAACAGATGTCGATTCAATCGGAAGGAAATTATGTGGAAGGTTTAGAGAATATTATGAAGCTATGCGATTAGTAATCAATCCTTATGATTTATATACTTTATAATGTAGGTTTTATTCACACAAGTTAATAGTAATGAGAACGTACAAAAGCTTCGAGAAAAATAAATGAGAATATGAATACTTTTATATGTCATGGTTATCGATTAAGAATATGTAACAAGTAAAAAGAGACATTTATTTATAGAAAATATAACGAGTAAATAGAGATAGGCCGAGAGGTACCATTTTGGTTATTTTTGTCTGCAATCCTAGGACCATTTTGAAAAAGAACATGGTTAACCAACAACTTGTTTTTTTACCACATTGCCTCTCTTTATTTTGTTAGTTAACAATCTATTTACCAATTGAGTTTTTCCTTTAAAGGTTACTTATCTGAAAATTGCTCATTGCAGTTTCTGCATTAAGATTTCCCTTATAAGTGAATACTTTCTTTTTATGTGTGAACCTAGGGAGTGTCAATAAGGATATGTTCTTTTCCTGGCTACCCCAAAAGCAGGGAAACTGGAGAGGCAATTTAAATTATACAACCATATTAGGAGTACACGATAATGCATAAGATAAGATAGATAACCATTCTGAGTTGATTGAAAACCAAGGACTCAAATTGACCCAATTTAGGTAAAGTGAATTAAACCTTGGTTTGACTCTTATACATCTTAAATAGTGCTTTTTTTTCATCAGGTTATTGGTAGCCTGGTAGGGCTGTTCAAAAATCTCCGATTCGAAAATCCGTCGATCCGATTATAAGATTTCGGATTGGATATCCGAAAGTTTTCGGGTTTTCAATACGGATCGGCATTTTTCAAAAATGTCAACAATCCGATACGAAAATTCGATGATCCGATCCGAAAAGTTCAGATATCCAAAAAACTCGGATCGGATTCAGATTGCAATTCCTCCGATGATCTGAAATTATCGAATCGGATCCGATCCGATATCTGACATTGAACAGCCTTAGTTATTGGTAGTATGATCCATGAGCTAAAATAAACATTCAATTATAATATTAGCCGTGAAACTGTGACTAACTTTATCTTCCTTGATATATTAGCTCATTGATTAATATGGTTGTTTTTGGCCAAATATTTTTGTTGTTATTTTCTCAATTTCTTAATAGATTCCTCATTATATTGATTTATTGTTAATGTACAACTTTAACCATTAATTTATTTATTTATATATTATTATAAATTATAAATAATAATATTTTGAAAATAACATTGAAATTAACGTAATGTCGCAATAACAATCAGAATAGTGACACTTATGTTTACACATAACTAGTAATTAAATATGGTCAAAGTTAGTATCTAAACCGTGTAAGAAGTTAATGTGATGATACCCTTTGAGGTATGGGGTCATTTGACTTCACATAAATCTTAATTTGTAGTATTTCTCTGTTAAAAAATCATTTTTATTTTTGAAAAATTGGACCATTTACACTTAGTAAAATAATGAAAAAAATATTTTGCACCAACTGATATATTATTTTGGATCTGCCATGTAACTACTAAGAAATGAAATAAATCTCATAGTGCTGCTAGAAGATTAGCTTAAGACGGGGTTCAATAAATCTATATATTTTACACCCACTAATATATAATATTGTTGGGCACAAGATTGTTGCTCTCCGCGCATGGCTTGTGCGCGGGACGCACTAAGCTTGGGGGCACGCTTTGTATTCTTTCTCTTGTATTGGTTTGTTGTTCTTGTAATAAACCGCTATATTCCGAGTAGCGGTTTGCTTTGCCGCTACTCTAAGTAGCAGTTTGCTTTGCCAAAAATAAAATTTTGCGCATGCTATTCTATGTAGACGGTGTCTATGGAATTAATTTGAAGTTCGGCGCATAGGAGGAATTGATACTTTATTCCTTTGACATTATTCATGAAAAATTCTTAAATATTAACATAAAAAATTAAATAACAGATAAAAAAAGTTGTGGCATGTTCGAAACACTAGTTAGTCAATCTTATCAAAATAAAATAATATAGTGCCTACTTCATTTTTGATGGGTCAAACTTTAAACTCTTTGACCAAATATTTTCATTTGTATATATAAAAAACATATTTACGTGGGATATTGTTAGATTTGTCTCAATGTATAGTTTTATAATATCAACTTTTTATATTTTTTTTTATTAAAGAAACAAGCACCATATTATGGGACGGATGAAGTACTAATTAGTCAAGATACTAAAATTTAATTTGATTCAAAAACTATTGAGTATCAATTAAGTAGGACTTTAGCTTCTTGAACAGTCAATACATGGCAAGAGGTTCCTCCTTGGGCTAGTAAAAAAGTACATGAATAGTGTCATAGCCTCACAGGACACTTGCAGTTATTTAACGGTTGGGTGTAAATTTTTACTCCTCTTTTTTGTGCTTATAATAAATGCATGCAATTTATATCAGCACCACTTGGTTTCCAATTTCCCGTTGGTGATAATTCTTAAATAAATGTAGGGTTGAAATGTTTTTTGGAGCTTGATAAAGAATTAGAGAAATTGACATTACAATTTGGAAGTCTTTGAATCAATTTGTTGTTTTTTCTTTATATATATATGGAGTCATACGATTTCTATGTACCGTTTTTTGTTCTTTGCTTCGCGAATACGTTAGAAGATATTAATTCATATGTACAGAAGGGTGATAACTAGTTTTGGACTTGCGATTAATTGTTTTTTGTTGTCTATTGTAATATTTCATGTAGACACTTTTGTGAATGAGTTTTAATTCAACTTTTATTCTACTAAAGATAATTTCTCATTTAATTCCATGTGAGAATAAAAAAAGAAAGAAAATAGTTACTTAATTATTTTTAGGGATGACAATGTAGTTTGGATTTGAAGGGAAAATTTCGAGCCGACTAAAACAAAAATATGAATCCCACTCCGTTTGAAAAGTCCGACTCCGAGTTGGATTTTTTATGAATTTAAGTCGGATTAGAGTCGGATGTCGAACTTATAATGTGATTTCTTGCAGGGTCGGAGTCGGATTATGTATAATCCTGTCCAAATTCGATACATTGTCATCTCTACATATTTCTAAAGTAGAAGCTACCTAGTTATGTTCTTAATTGGTTAAAATTTTATTAATGATGTACAATATATGACATCAAATTATGTGCACGTACATCATATCTTTTTGGCCCTTTATAGTACTAGGGGTGTACACCGGTTCAAAATTGGACTAATATATAGATCAGAATCTGAGATTTTTTGGATCAGGACTGGACCGGAACCAGATGGACTAGCATCTGATATTTTTTTGGACTAGGTTCGGACCGGAAAAATCATGCCCGGTCTGGTTTTGGACCTGTTGACCGGAAACTATATGTTTTTAAAAGAAAAATCTTTTTTATTTAATTTAAAGATATTTATAAATTAGATACAATAAAATTAAATAATTTCAATAACAATGATTCTAAAGGTAATAAATGTGGGTTTTTAACTTCCTACTCTAGAAAAGTCTCCTAGTATAATTCTAATGACATCTTAAAAAACTAGGGTTAAAATATATAATAAAACGTGAAAAAACGCGTCGTCGGGTCGCCAGGGCAAAACCGCCCGGTCAAGCCAAAATCCGCCCGATCGGGCGCAAGAGTCGAAAACGGCACGAAGGGGAAAAGACAGCTTCGTCCGATCACCGCCAGATCGGGCCATTCCAGACGCCCGGTAGGGAAACTTCGCCCGATCGACCGGCAAAGCAACAAACTTCGCATTATTCCTTAGCCCGGTTTCAAGGCATCAACTAACACATATGATATGATGGTAATATCTTATACCCTTCACAATATGATGTTAGATGCTCTATATAATGGTAAATGATGTATATAATCTCAATTAACTTGTATAATATTCTTAATTTAAAAGCTTGTGTGTAAATACACTAGTTAAATTGGATAATATCAGTATATGTACAAAATTGTGGCAAACCAAAACCGTTTCAATAATATTTTTTTTTGATGCAAATACCATTTCCATTATTTCATAATTCATATATAGCTCCCATATATCCCTGGCCCTAGGTATAATAAAGACGGTAGGCCAGATATATGTAATCTAGCTATATACCTCTTTTGTCACGGCCCTAAACTACTAGCATTACTAATGGAAGTAGAACAATAATAAAGATAAATGAACGTACAGAAGATGATTTACGTGGAAAATCTCCTCCTTAATAAGGGTAACTGGGTAAGACGATTACTTTACTATCAATAACATAGAGATTTACATCAATATATAAGTCAAACACGTACAAAACTATTATATCTCCATTAATGAGTTAGTGTAGACAAACCATCTTGACATACTACCTCACATGCCACCCTAGAATATAAACTACGTGTAAGTCACGAACCACATACTTTTGGAGGCGATACTCCCTTTTGGGTCGAAAACCCCACAATAGCTAGCAAGAGTGACGGTATCTTCTCTCTTGATTTATCACACTTTTAGCTTCTTTTGAGCATTCATACTGTCCAATGCAAGGACTACCTCAACGTAAAGTTTAAGTTAATGGTTAGAGTTCTAGGAATAGTTTTATACTCTATCACGCCCCCTCAAGCGGGAGCTCATTGGGTTTGAAATGTAGATGCAATATAGAGCTTAATATCTGGTGTAAATATCCATTTTAAAAAGAGAGATACATGAAATTTGTACCCGTGATCTTTATGTCAGGTTGGCTCTGATACCACATTAACTCAACCAATAACTTAAGTTGATGTTTGGACTCTTAGAATTATTTTTATACTCTATCACATACTTAAATGCTTTTCTAGTACCCATACAGGTCTTCCAAACGCTACATAAACTAGATAATTAAGAAAATACATTTGACATATCTTATCACAATAAGGCTATGTTCAGTTCACCTTATTTTTGCTTATTTCAGATCTAATCAGATCAGAAAAAATAAGGTCATATCAGATCAGATCAGTTCAGATCATGCTTATATTTAAAAATCATTATATCTTTCATTACATATTAGTAAAAATTATAATAATTGAATATTAATAAAGTACTTATTGAGACAAATCAAACAATGCAAGACCCCACATGACTATATTTTTTCTTATATTGAGAAAAATCTAAAAGATAAGATCTTGTAATCAGATCAGATCAATTCAGATCAAATCAGATCAGATCAGATCTGAAAAAAATAAGTTCAGATCTGATCAGGTAAGTTCAGATCAGAAAATTTCAGGTGAAGTAAACATAGCCTAAATGGGTGAAACATGATGTAGAATGCTCAAACCGATAAATGGGAGAAGACCAGAATGCCAAAATTTTCCATTGTCAACTGCTCAACTAATAAGATTATGTTTTTTCAGTTATATATGTAAACTATATTTATTACTTACTCCTATCATATAGTAGCTTTATTTATGAACATATAAGGAGAAAGGATGAGGAGCTAGCTCATGTGGTAGAGCACTCCCCTCTGATCCTTGAGGTCAGGGGTTCGATCCTTATCCCCAGCATTATGTTGGGGTATTTCCTTAGCATGCTTTACCAGCCAATGTGCTGGTAGTTCCTACAAGACTAGTAGCCTTGGTAGGGGTTAGTCCTTGGGCTGACTTAATTTCCTAATAAAAAATAAAAATAAAAAAATGAACATATAAGGAGAGTTGAGGTACAATTATGTTGCCATAATAAATTCTTATTAGATAAGTTGACATTAAAGTTCTAAATATATATAATAGCACGGGTTTTCTCCTTTTAAAGTTAATTTGTTATCATTAATTGTATATTATCCAAGGGGTGGTAAAAGTTATGATTTATCTTCCAAATTTTAGGAGAAAGAAAGATATTGTATTTAGTTTGAACTTTTTCTGTAGAGTAAGTTGTAGTCTGGTAACATAAGTATTTATCTGCCGGGTGATTAAAAAGAGAAAAGCGTTTGAAACCGTTCACCTTCCCTCAACCCTTAAAACCCTTGCTCTCCCTGCGGCGGCGGCGCCGTCCGCGCTACTCTTTCCGGCGTGCGTCGCCGCAGGGTCATCCCCTGTTTCATCCTCCTGTCACTGTTAACTAATGTCCCCTTCACTTCTTTCCCCACTTCCCTAGTTTTCTCTCAGCTTTAGCTTCCAAAACCTCTCTCAATCAAACTTCTCCAATTTCTTCTATCCCAGTTTCTACCATTTTCAGGGTGTTTTGTTTTGTTTTGCTGCTGCGAGACTGCACAGGAGTCAAGGGAGGTGCTCGATCGAAGTTCGAACATGGAAATTAAAATCAAAGGTAAAACTTTTCATTTAGAATTGAGTAATGGTTTTTTTGAAAATTGGTGAGTTATACAACAATCGGAAAAGGTGGATTAATTTTCCAGTTAAATTGATTGATTGGGTTTCTGTTACACTTCAAGATTGTTCAGAATTGATTGAATTTGAGCATTGTAGACGATTTGGTTGTCTTTGGTGGAAAATTCAATCTGGTTATAATCGTTGGGGGTGGTTTTTGAAGTTAAGTGTGAAGATTAAAGGTTTATGGTATTCAGTTTTTGTCCCTGCTTTAGGTAGTGATAATCCTTGGAAAATTTTTGTTCATGCCTTTTTTCATGTTGCTCAAGAGGAATTGAAGGTTGTTGGTTTTGATGGTGACTGCCATAATGCCTGTTTGGATTCTTTTTCTATTCTTCAGTACGATATTTCCCCTCCTTCTCATGATAGTGAGCTTAAATTAGAAGTGGATGCTCTGCTCATCTTAGAAAATATGCAGGTTGGTTCAAGTCATCCTAATTTAGAAAGTGAAATTCTTCATGTTAAGGAACCTAGTATATTGAACTGTGTTCCTTTAGAGAACATTGGTGTTATAAAGGAGAAGATGTTGGCAAATCCGGAGAGGTTGCCAGGAAAGTGTTGGTGTGAGTGGCATTGCTAGTGCTCTTTCATTTGCAAATGAGATGTGCATCAATGGAGGAAGTTCATTTTGTATTGACGGAGATGAGGGTTCTTCTTGTGCTAAAGGAAATGACACAATATTAGATTCAGTTGGGGTTGTCAGTGAGGTTTCAATTTTATCACCGAATTCAATTATGAGCAGCGTTGTGCCGAAGTCTTCTGTTCGGAGGCTAGCAAAGAAAAATCAATGTCCCTTGCTTAATCATCTTGGTTTCAATCGTAGCATGGAGAAGAAAAATGGAATTCAAGTATCAAAGAGGCGGTGTAGTGTTAGTTATCCCAATGGTTAATTTGGTGTCGTTGATTCGAAATCGTCTATGGAGTTCATGAGTTCTTTGATATTGTCTTAGTTTGTTGTTTTTCAGTTAGTAGGCTTGTGTGTTTCTCGGTTCTTCATTGTGGTAGGGGTGTTGTTTCTTGCTTGTTGTGGTGTTGATACTGTTGTGGGTTTGTTGTGTTTGGAGCGTTTTGGTTGGCATTTTCATGTATTTGTCTTTCAAGATGTTGTAATCTTGAGTTTTCATTGTATGCTTTTTAACTCTTTTTTGAGTTCTAATGAAATGAACTAAATTATCAAAAAAAAGTAAGTTGTAGTCTGGTGATAGTATGATGTTATGTAAAGTTAGTAGCTAGGGGTTTAAGGATTCCTATCTAGACTTGTATCTTCTTATTTGAATGTATTGTAATTTTTCAATGAGATGCCATGTCATAGACATTGATGGCAGATGAAAAAAAAAAAACAAAATGTTGCAACTAATATGTAATTTTCTAAAATGGAATAATTTCTCTACTGTCTATCACAGACTTTCTCTCTCTAAACTTTCCTCTCCAGAAAACCTAAAACTACTTCGCCGCAAAACTCGAACCCTAGCGGGCTCGACTGTCGCGTGAGCCACCGCGGACTCCTCACGCCGGCAGTCGAGCCCCACCTCTCTTTCCTTTCGTTTTCTGTAGTTGTACTTCCCATCGCCGGTTCCCCTCCCCCGCCGTCGTTGCTCTCCCCTCCCCCGTCGTTTGGTTTGCTTAGGTCTCCCTGCCAGAGTCGTTCTCTTCGTCGCCTTTTGTTGCTCGTCGGTGCGTCCCCCTCCCCTGTCTTCGCACCACCCTCTTCGTCGGCCTTTTGTTCGTTGGTCGTCCCGGCCCCGAGTCTGTGCGGTTCATCCCCCTCCCCTGTCTGGTGAGTTCCCCTTCCCCGGTTCCCCCTGTTTGTGGTCCGTTTCCTCTTCCCACCCACGGTTTTGGTTCGGCTAGGTGGTTCTTCAACCTAGCTTCCTTGGTCAAGGTTTCCCCTCCCCGATCCCCCCTGTTTTACGAAAGTTTAGTCTAAGTTCCCCTTCCCCGTCCCCCCTGGTTAGGTTTAGTCGAGTGTCCCTTCCCCGTCCCCCGCTAGTGTTAGTTGGATTTAGTGTCTTTAGTATGCCAAGGAAGTTTTCGGTTTGCGGAGCTCTATGTGTCGGGTGGCAGTTTACGCTTTCCTTATTTTCATGTTGGTATGTTTCCGATCTGTTGTTTGTCGGTCTTCTGGTTTCGAGATTGTCACTTTGGATCTTAGGATCCGTCAGTGGGGCGTAGTTCATCAATCGAACTCGGCCCAATTTATCGTGATGACATCATGTGTCATCACACCTAAAAAACGCATCTTGTGGGAGCCCCCCCAACTTGTTTTGGGGCACGTCAAGACCTCCACCTCGTTTTTCGGGTTTCAGTCTAATATGACTGAATTTCGAAGACCCTCGCAGCAGGGTCCGAAGTCACTCTCGAAAGTGACTTCTTTGTTCAGCAAATCAGGAGAATCCCAGGAGGCTCATCAAGGACCTTGGGATTTCGTGCCTAGTGGACAGGATCTACTAGCAGTTGTATGGCAATCTCTCTATGAAGATCGTCCGAGTTGTGTCTTTCAACAGTTTTTCACTCACATCCATCTTCACTCTACATCGCACAAGACAAATGTTATTCGGCCTGGACTTTTTCTAGTTAGTGGTTATGTTAAATTGTTTTTACGCGTTAGGATAGTTTTTAATACTGTCTGTTGTTTCTTGTTTTTGTTTAGTTTGTATTAACATTAGGTTGTACTCTTGATTTTCATTAATGCAAATTTTCTTGTTGTCAAAAAAAAAAATAAAAAATAAAAAATAAAATGGAATATGTTACAAGTAAAAAAAACAAAAGGAAGAAGTATATGTATAGATAGTACATTGAATTTGTTTTCTAGTTAATACTAGTTTTCAAGATCTGAGCTATTCTTTTCATACTATATGTATATTCACAAACTTTTGTATAAGACAGGCCACACCTTGAACAAATGGAATGACCAACAAATAAAAAGACCCATGCTAGGCCTTATAATGAATCCCAAGCGTAAATCCATTTTCAGAAGGGTTGCTTTTTGCAACAGGGGTTACTTTTCGTAACATATATATGTTACTTTTCGTAACATATGTTACTTTTGTTGAATTGTTTTTACAGGGGTTACTTTTCACAATAGGGGTCACTTTTGTTGAATTTAGTTTTTTTTCTTCTAATGCTAAGGTTTTAATGAAACTAGGAGTTACTTTTTCGAATGTTAAAGGGTTACTTTTACTAAATTAGGGATAACTTTTCTAATACCAAGGGATTACTTTAGTGAAATTACGAGTTACTTTTTCGAATGCTAAGAGGTTACTTTTACTGAAATCAAGGATTACTTTTGTAGTATTCAGGAGTTACTTTTACTGAAATTAGGAGTTACTTTTTTTTGTAAATTATAAGGGGTTAATTTTATAAAAAAAACGAAAAACCACACAATGAGAGAGAAACTGGCAGAGTTCTTCCTTTCTCTCCCTCATTTTCCCCGTCATCTCTCTCCTCTCATTTTTCCCATTTTTTTTGCCTCATTTTCTCTCTCCTCTCATTTTCCCATCTTCTCTCTCCTCTTATTTCCCCCATTTTTCCCCCTATTTTCTCTCTGCTCTCATTTCCATTAGAATTTTACCCTTACCGTCAATAAACAAGGATGAATCTCCGACGACGTTATCGTCAGAGCTGATGATCGCCTCAGTGCACGACTTTGATCTAAGGAGATCTACCCTGAAAACTTGCATTTTTATAGAGAATTGAAGATTGAGATAATCCTTTATTTCTGAAATTTGAGAAGTTGATTAATTGATTGAACAAAAAAAAGAGTAAAAAAAAAAAGAAAAAAAAGAATGGAGGAGCGAGGAGCTAAGAGTGAGGAACGAGGATGGAGGAGCAAAGAGTGAGAAATGAGGATGGAAGAGGAGTGCGTGGAGTGATGCTGGCCACATGATTTGGTTTTCGTGTGGCATGCTTCACAGAAAACCTGTTGATGTATATTATATGGAGTAAACACATTTTAGAATGATTAAAATAATAGTAGATTATATCCCAAAATAAAAGTGTAAATAGTATTATGAAACATATAAAAAAGAAAATATAAAAAGTATTCTAGGACAGAGAGAGTACATACATATATGACGAATATGTCACTATGGTAACTTGGTAAGGCATGTGATTATAGTGAACAGTAACATCACAGCCTACCATATATCAATAACCTGAGGAATTAGGAATATGTTACAAGAGAGGACGAATCACAGATAAATGGCTATGATAATCCTTGTTCTGTCTTGTTGACTTATTGATGATCATGTTTTATTTTTGTCCTAGCTAGTCGACTCCTGCGAATACGTCAACGTGTTACATTTCTCCTTCATTGGTTTACTGGCGTAAAGCCAAAGGAAAATATTCTTGTACACAAAATTTGGAAGTTTGCTCAAATAAAGACACATAAGGGACCTCAGAAATGTAATACAACTTGGATAGCTATGTTAATTAATTTCATCCTTTAATTTGTTCTTTTAGACAACTTTATCTTGTATGATCTTGTAATCAGGCATTGATGATTTATGATAATGTGTAGCAACAATTGAGGAAAAGTGCATCATCACAAGTGAAGTTCTTCACATTTTTATAAAAAAAAAATGGTTGCATAGAGAAGTTCTTATGTACTTAAGTATATCGCAGATCGATTTTGAAAGCAAACGAGAGTGTTAAAATACGTTTCATCTAAAATTAGATATATTAATGAGTTATTAGATTTCTTAACACGTTCATCAATTGAAATTATTGTTTCATTTCTTATAGTAATGGTTTGTGTTTTACTAAAATTAGTAGCCTAAGAAAATTATTTGCAATAGTGATGTGAATTAATGGGCCATGTCCCCCCACTTTCTTTACTTCGTACTCAGTTTTAATAATTTAAAATAATCTACGTAATGATCACTGATTATGTACGTAGTTTCTATACGACGAGTAATATGTAAAACAATTTCATCAAGTCAATTAAACTCTTCTTCCCGATAAAAAAAAAAAAAAAAAACTATGAAACTTATTAATTAGTTAGAGATTTTGTCAAGGTTTATACTTTAAACAAGAAGACATGAACTTGCATGAAACATGTGTTCATATCTTCAATATATTATATAGTTGATGCAACTTGATTGCGTACCATCTCCAAAATATACATTAGACGGTAAGACTGAAGACCAATTCACTAAACACCGTAATCAATGAGTGCAATAATATATAATATATTGAAGCTCATATTGATCAGCATATCCAAGTAGTTGAATCATACAATATTGTTAGGTAAGCAATTATATACTACGCAATGTAGCAAGAAAAGGACTTTTAATGAGGAAACAAAAGGCCGGTGCAATAAAATTTTCTGTACAAAGAAAGCTTATTCTTCACATCTTTGTAAAAGTAACATCACCATTCACCAGGCTTATACAATTAATAGAAATTTTTAAGAATGGACCATCAAGCTGATCATGTTCTCATTAATGGGCCTTTCAAAACTGTTGTTGGTCTATTTTTTCTTTCTTTCTTACTTTCCTTCGCTTTCATTTAGTTGCAGCATTTTCAGTTTTGACCTTATTAGTAATATTCACTTATATAACTAGTTTTTGTGTTTCATATGTATAGAAAATATAGTTATGTGAGATCTTGTTGGATATTTGGATTCATTTATTAGTATCAAAATTTTATAATTTTTACCAAAACATAGCTAAAGATATTAATAGTGTAAATTGTGCATCAGTAAGCATGAAAAGGGAAGTGTTGCAATTGGAGGTAATATTTTTTATTTTTACGGGTTTACCTACAATATTGTAGAAAGATGATCTTTGTTACTGTAGTTTCAAGCATGCAAAAAGTGTTCGGAATTTATTTCGACCGCTATAGTTGAATTTGTCTTGAAAAATATATTTATACATTTGACTAATTTTTTCAACATTGTTTGTATTAGAAATGGTCAACTTTATTTAACATCGAAAAATACGAACGACGTCACAATGTGTGCGGGTGTGCCTTATGTTCTTTACAATTTGGTTTCCATTCTAAGGGTTTGTTCTGTTCAACTTATTTTGTTTTATCTTATCTTATAAGATTTTATTTTATCTTATCTTATCTTATCTTATCTTATAAAATCTTATCTTATATTTTTATGAAATGCGTGAAAATATGTTAACAGGACATCGTATCTTATCTTATCTTATTTGATCTGATCTTATTTAATCTTATAAGATATTATATAAGTTAAAATAAGTTGAACAGAACGGACCCTAAATAGTGAAACAAAAGGAGTTCAACATTTTTGTTCAAATTGTTGGTGGTTAGCGAGCTATCCGAAAATTCTAAAATTTTATGAGAAACAAGTATAATTTTTAAGGGAAAGTAAATTAAAACTTACAAATCTTTAGGTGATTCAGGGTATATAATTTACCTAGAGTTAAGTGTATCCATATTCTCAAAATTATTTTTATTACTTATACTTTGTGTGGATGGTTGCAAATGGGTAAAATAATCTGATAGAGCAACTAAGACTATGTTCTTTTTAACTTATTTAAGCACTTTAGTGCTTATTTTGAATTTGATCAGATCAAATCAGATCAGAAAAGTTCAGTTCAGATCAGAAAAAAAAATTAGATCAGGTCAGATTAGAAAAATTCAGATCAGATCATATCACTTTAGAAAAAATCAGATTAGATCATATCAGAAAAGTTCATATCATAACAAAAAAGTTCAGATCAGATCGGATCAGAAAAATTCAGGCCTTATCCTTAATCCTTTTTCTAATCATTATTATTATTATTATTATTATTATTATTATTATTATTATTATTATTATTATTATTATTATTATTATTATTATTATTATTATTATTATTATTATTATTATTATTATTATTATTATTATTATTATTATTATATTATTATTATTATTATTATTATTATTATTATTATTATTATTATTATTATTATTATTATTATTATTATTATTATTATTATTATTATTATACATGCCTGTACATAATATAGTATTTAAATATATATTTTCTTTGGGTTTGGTGTACTTATACTTTCTCCATGGTAGGAATAAACTTCAATTCATTAAATTGGTATGAAGGCAACAATACTTTCTCCTTGGACATGATAAAAAAAAGCAAGAAATTAGGTATAGAAGGTCCGAAATAACATTTTGAAGTGTCGAGATTTCATTAATGAAGAATATTCGACATGTATAACTTATTGTATTAAATTCATCTTATGATATATATATTTTCTAAATACCAACTCTTTCTTATACTTGTCTCATAAAATTAAAGATATTAACCATTAAAATTGTCTCATAAAAACATTGAAAAATGCAAATAGTGATATTTATTGGAAACGGAAGGAGCAGGCAACATGCAAACAAAAGGCATATAAGTGATAAGCCATGTAACATATCATATGCCTAAATCATGAATTAAACCAAATTAAAGAAATGAAGCTAAACAACTTTGGAAGCTCAATAAATCAAATCAACCAACAAAATCTTCAAATGGAGATGCTATTTGGAACTCCCATGCCAGTAACTCCTTGCACGGAGCTAGGTTTTAGCAGCTCATAAGGTAAAATGCCAGCTCCACATCTATGCTTTAGATCTTCATCCTTATTCCTGTCATTAATTTTTTCCTCTAACTTATGTAGTCCATCTTTAAACCTCATGAAGGCTTCCTTAATCTCGGGTACTACCTCCCAAGACGGCCTTATATATTGGCCTAGATATTCCTCTTCACTTGAATGACTTGAAAGCACATCCAAAACCAACATAACTGTTGCAGCTTGTCTCTGAGAGGGGAAGCATCGGAGAAGCGTTTTCTCCGGATTTTTAAGGAACGCCTCCCACTGCTCCTGCTCCTTCTCCTTCTCCTTATCCGTATCCTTATCCTTATCCTTATCCTTACCCTTATGCTCATCAGCTTTCGCAGGCGGCACACGTCCTTCAGTAGGCATCTTAGTCCTAGTGATGGTAGGCCTATTTGGAAAGTAACCTGCATAAGCATATTGACCAAAGTTTACTGCTGCATGGTGCCCTGATGTCACCCATATTATGGTTGTGAGAATGTCAATTAGACCTTCAAGTGTTTCTAGGGTTGGCCACCATGTCTCGTTCTTCTTATCGCCGTGCCCCACTGTTTTTATGTCCTCCCACCAAGCATGAAGCTCTTTATCATTTTCAAGAAGCTTATTTTCTTTATCCCATCCATAGTAGTGATGCACATAGTCTTCAACCCATTTCTTGAGGATAAACCATAAGTCTAAACCATCTTTTGCATATGGATAGTCGTCTATTGTGAGCTTCCATCCATGTCTTGCGTTTGAATCTTCAACTGCCATTCCCCTAACATATTCACAAGATCATGAGACTGATTAATTTAGGTACCATGGCCCAAAAATATTAGAGTGATAGTAAGGCTATGTTTAGTTCACCTGAAATTTTCTGATCTGAACTTATCTGATCTGAACTTATTTTTCTTATCTGATCTGATTACAAAGATCTTATCTTTTAGATTTTTCTCAATATATAAGAAAAAATATAGTCAATATGGGATCTTGTTTGATTCGTTTCAATGAGTACTTTATTAATATTCAATTATTATAATTTTTACTAATATGTAATGAAAGATATTTAATAATAATAATAATGAGTTTTTAAATATAAACATGATCTGATATGATCTGAACTGATCTGATTAGGTCTGAAATAAGCAAAAATAAGGTGAACTGAACATAGCCTAAGTATGTTATATTAGAGACCTAGACTAATAAGGAAATGAGTATAGTTTCCTTATGATATTAGGAGAAAACTAGGAAAACATGTCTTAAACTAAATACTCCCTCCATCCCATAATATAGTGCCTAATTCATTTTTGGTGGGTCAAACTTTAAAATCTTTGACTGAATATTTTCATTTGTATATATAAAAAAACATATTAATGTGGGATCTTGTTAGATTCTTCTCAATGTGTAGTTTCATAATATCAAATTTTTACATTTTTTATTAATACGGAATTGAAGATATTAAAGGTCAAAGTTACATCTTGGAGACCGTGCAAAAAAGAAACAAACACTATATTATGGGACGGAGGGAGTATAATACTAATAATATACTTAGCTAATATCAGGAAACTATACTCGTTTCCTTATTAGTCTAGGACTCTACCTAATATCAGGAAACTAATAAAGTACTTACCTTAATAAAAAAAAGGTGGTGGTCGAGCTAGATTATGACATGGCCGGCCTATGTGCCATTATTTTGGTACCACTTTCTCTTATACTACCTCTATTTTTTTAGATACAAGTATGTAATATTTTATTATTTTAATCCCATTTCATCAAAAAGACAAATTGTCCATTTAAAAGAAAACAGAAGAAGTAGTTTATTGTAATTGACAAACCTGCTTTTAAGGTCCTCTGGTAAGGCTTCACGATCAAAGCGCCAGTCTGAGCCATAGATGCTGGAGCACAAGTGCACAACTCTAAGCTGTACTTACCAGTAGTGAAAGTCTTCTCAATGATACCGTCTGCATTAATCAAAGCTTGTCGAGCAAGGGCGTTGATCTCCATGGTGTACCGGAAATGAGGATGCAACAACCTATAGATTGGGTGCATTTCACTCAACCACCGATTTGCTGCAATTATGTAAGGTTCTGTGCAGCAATGTGTTCTAAGCCTGAAATAAATCACACACATCATTGAACAAAAAATAAATGTTGTTTGTTAGTTCCATGTTATATCATAGTATAGTTTGACAACCAAAGCAATTAGCAATGTACATATACGCTACATGCATGTGTTCTTAATTATTTAGTCCTAACAAGTTGATTTTTGCACTATCAAATTATTATATATATACTCCAATTTTATACGCAAGGAAAACATATTGACGTGGTGCACACTGCACAGGGCCGTCTAGTACAAATTAGGGGTCATGTGCTAAATTAAATTATAAGGATTGAGCATTTTTGGTGCATGGGAAGAGAGAAAGAGTCATAGTAGGAGACTTTTTTTTGGAGAATAGGAAGAGACGAAGTAGAACACCATATAGAAATTAACCTCTTTGAATTTGCATATAATATTACACTCGATAAATTGGAAACAAACACCCTGTAGTTAGATATAATTTTTTATTTTGTTACTTTGGATGGACAACTAATATAATTAAGCCTTGTGCAGTTGCTCACCCTGCACATGGCCTTAACCGCCTCTGATGGTGCATCTTATTATATACTTCACATAGCAATCAATATCTTTCAAGATGTAAATATTAAATTTTTAATAGTTTTTAGTTTGAGAATTGTCAAACTGTTGCAGTGTTGCATTGGCAAACATAAATTGAAAGTTATTACAACTAAAAAGGAACAGAAGAAATATATAGGCTCCGTTTGGTAGGGTGTAAAATATTTTCCATGAAAATGAATTTTCCTTTTCCTTCCATTTTTCGTTGTTTGGTTTAATAAGGGGTGTAAAACAAGATTTCCGTCAAGGCAGTTTTAGGTGAAAATCATTTTCCTTTCAAAATGAAGGGAAAACACATTTTCCTCCCTCTTCCTTAGCAACCTTTTACTATCCTCTTATCCATCTTCTCCCTTCCCCTTCCATTTTTCTCTTTTCCATAACTTTTTTTACATTGAACCAAACAAAGGAAAATTAGCTTTGTATGTATTTGAATTTTCCATTGTAAAATGTTTTACATTGAAAATGTTTTACATCCAACCAAACGGAGCCATAGTTGCGAATTGCAATGAAAAAGGTATAGGTACCACTTACCAGTGGCTGATAAGTTGGTGATAGCTAGAGTCATGGGCAAGGACATGAGCCTTAGCAAGCTTCCAAAGCCAACCACGAGTGGCACTCGTTCTTGGTACAAATACTTCCTTCCACTGTTTATGTTGTATTTTTCCATCAAAATATGGAGGTCGAGTTAACTCAATAGCAATAGGTTTTAATGTTTCACCATCGTAGATAAACAAAGTTCGCGATCCATACAAGTTCCTGTCCTCCATCTCCGAAACTTTGTTCACGTAAGGCAAAAATGCATCATGGTAATCAATTATGAACAATTTATTTTGCTTCAATGCCTGCAATCAATATAATTACAATGTTATGATGTTCATTCTTTATCCCACTAACGTAAAATACATATAATCATTAAATCCATATATATGCTACTTATTATAGTTAAATGATTAACCTCATCAAAGGTTATGGATCCTTTTATCTCATTTTCCACCAATTCAACTTTCAATGCTGATTCGGGTGGGCCATAAATGTTGGGGTCCAATTTACTCTTCAACGGCCAGTCCTGCAAAATTGGCAATATACCCCACTTTCCTTAAACTATTACATAGCACAAAGACAATAAAAATTACAAAAGGAAAAGAGGGAATTCAAAATTCAAAACTCATAAACTGTCGCACATAGACTTTTAGGCTTTAGTCTTAATTACTAGACCAAGATCATATATGTACCTCTTTCTTGAGACACTTGATGCTTAAAGGATTCATTCCAGCAAGAGTTTGACGAGCGAACTCCTCATCCTTAAACCAAGAAAATCCATCCCCTACAATATAAGTCAACTGAGCATTAGCAAGTTAAGTAATAATTAATAGTTAACATTAGCTTAGGCTATGTTTAGTTCACCTGAAATTTTCTGATCTAAACTTATTTGATCTGATCTGAACTTATTTTTTCTGATCTGATCTGATCTGATCTCAACTGATCTGATTTGATCTGATCTGATTACAAGATCTTATCTTTTAGATCTTTCTCAATATATAAGAAAAAATATAGTCATGTGGGATCTTGTTTGATTTGTCTCAATGAGTACTTTATTAATATTCAATTATTATAATTTTTACTAATATGTAATGAACGATATTTAATAGTAATAATAATTTTTAAATATAAGCATGATCTGAATTGATCTGATTTAATCTGAACTTATTTCTGATCTGATTAGATCTGAAATAAGCAAAAATAAGGTGAACTGAACATAGCCTTAGTTTTACTTAAAAGAATCATGTGGGAGCCCGATGGTTGGAGCTCCCACCTTATAGTCGTGAGTTCGACTCTCATCCAGCGGCGGACCCAATGGGAGACATGGGGGTACAACTGTACCCCCAAACATCAATATAAATATTTCGCATCAAGTATAATTTGATTACCTGACTTGGCCTAGTGGTCACCTCTAATTGATATAGTTGTTTCTGTCCGCAACATCGCGAGGTCGAATCTGGGTGCATTGTATAATTTTTTTTCTAAATTCTATTACCCGCACTCTTATATGGAGCCACGTACTACTTGTAGGTTTGCACTTTGGAGCCATTAGTACTTCATTTTTCACTTTTGTTTTTAATATTTTGAATGTTGCACCTTAAAACTTTGACTTTGTATTTTCATTTTTTCCATCTTCATAATTTTGTAATTGTAACTATCTTATAATGTTTAAAGATGTGTAAGACAATTGCCAATTAATTGTAATCATATGATTGATCATTTATTCACATTTTTAATGCTAATTACTAAATGTTTGTACTTAATACTAACTTTGATAGGTTAATTTTTAACTTCATTGATAAGTAAAAGTAATTATAATTATTCAAATAAATAAGAACGTGTCGTCCAATAAGTTTACTCCTTAATTATCAGTTGTAATTTGCTTGAAATTTGAACTAATTGTTGAAAAATATTATCAATTAATCATCGTCATTTTTTCAAACGATTTCGTACCCTTGCGGTTTTAATCTTAGACCCGCCATAGATGTATCGTACAATTTTTTCCCTACATTTGTATTTGTTGTATGTCTGTATCCCCAAATTTAAATTCCTGGGTCCGCCACTGCTCTCATCATCCCCATATTTGGGGTATTTGTGTGGATATTTGCTTCTGGATATAAATCTCCACTGCGAAGAAAAAAAAAAACAAAAAAAAAAATTCGGGGTTCATACGTTGAAATGACTGGGGAAGCTCAAAACGAAGAATGTGATCTGTCTCGTCAGAAACTTGTTTGATAACGTGAGGCAGCGAATCTTGCACGGTTCCATGGTGTACCATTTCAGGATTATTACTTTCTCCTTCGTTGAAGAGCAAGTTTACGGCTGTCATGTATGGAAAGTCATGATCAACATCGAGGAATTTCGTCCATAATGCAGGTACTACACTATGCAGCCTCGCCTTCAGGGTGCTAAATCCGAATTCTTCCTGTTTCAGCCCTGAGAATCTTTCATCTCTAGGTACATATACACTCTTAAACATGCCTGCACATTCATCATTCATGTATATGGTAAAGTATGTCAATCATTCTCTTTTTTCTAGTTTGTTGATTGATTCTATCAATCTTTGCAACACTAAACAGGCATAGGTGACCCGAACAAGGAGGAGGGGAGATTTGGTCCATTTTATAAGCACAAGGAGGTTCCATACTAAAACCAATTGGTGATAGTAGGAGTAACCTCTCTAGTCTCTATGTTATAAAGTGTAACAATCTCTCATATTTCTCCAATGTGAGACACTTACAAGTGGACATTCAATGAGTTTCAATTGAATAATCCATGTGTAAGTCTACCAATAATTATGGAATAAATAAATTTCCTTAAAAAGGTTAGCGTAACAACAATGAATGAAAGAAAATGATTACCTCTATCAATAGGATGTCCTGTTCTACAACGTCTTGGGTAAGGAAACTCTTTAGAACCACCCAATGTAACTCTTTTTAACTTAGTATCACCATTTTCACCAAGGTCATTGTAAGTGTCATAGTTGTAGATTCTCTGAAAGCTCTTGCGTTCTTCGTAGTCTTCATTCCCTCTTGTTGTAACCTAAGGGAACACTCAAGAAGGGGGGGTTTGAATTGAGTGGTGAAATCTAATCGTTTTTCGCAAAAATCCTTTTATGGCTCAGTGCCAGGCTCTGAGCTGAACACTCGAAAATTACTAATTTGTGTTTTTGCGAATAATAAACTTAAAAGATATTAGATTTGACACAGAATATAACGTGGTTCAATCTCACCTCTGAGATCTACGTCCACAAGAAACAAAAACTCTTTTATTTCTTTGAATCCTATAATATCAAACTCTTGATACAATACGATTCCCCTCACTACTAACCCTAGTAGTGACCCCCAACACTTAACTCTAAGTGTTGACACTCTTTATAATGTAAAAGTTACAAAAAGAACGATCCTCAAAGATGTGCTTCTTAGTCAAGCAAATAGAGGACAATTACAATTATGAAATAGTAACTTAAACCTAATTAGCTCAGTGCTATGCTCAGTGCCAAGGAAATAGTTTTCAGCTTTTTAATTAGACTCGATTTATCTCTCTGAAAACGTAAGATCTAAAAGTGAATTATGAATCCCTTTTATAGAGTATGGACTGGACGAATATCCTTCCAAGGATATCTTCCAATTTCCTTAATTCAAGGGATTTAATTCTCTTTTAGAAAAACAATCTTTATCTTTTTCCTCTTTATCTTTAAAAAGATATGTTTTCCATAACAGATTTTCTATTCAACTCAAAAGATATTTTCCAAAACAAAATCTGATTTTATGAAACTCTTTACAAACACGTTTTGGAAAATCTGGTTTTATAAAAAATCTTTTTAACAACGTTTTAAGGAAACGTGATTTTTGTAAAATCTTTTTCCTTAAAACACGTTTTATAAAATTCTGTTTTTATAAAAAATCTTTTCTTTGAAAACACGTTTTTATAAAAACTTGTTTTATGAAAATCTTTTCTTTAGAAAAACACGTTTTTATCAAAAACTGATTTTTATCAAAATCTTTTTCAAAAACTTGTTTTATTAAAATCCGGTTTTTATCAAAAACTTATTTTATTAAAATCTTTTCTTAACTCGGTTTTATCAAAAACTTATTTTCCTAACCTTTTGATTTCTGATTTAGAAAACTTATTTCCTTTTTATATAGTCATATAACATTAACATAATTATTTATTCCTTAACTCTAAGAAAATAATAATTATACTAATATCATATAATCTATATTTCGACACATAGCATATCACCAAGTTTGAGCATATTACATTTTAATCTAAAGTTACATTCTAAGAAATTATAAACAAAACTTCATTCTTGATTCTTCTTTTCTTCAAAGTCTTCGTTTATCAATTTCTTTCTTCATGCATCTGTTGCAACTGTTACATACTTTCATGCTACAACTATTATATTAATTTCATCATCAAAACATAACATGTGCATAAAACATAACATGTACGTGCACAACAAATTCCCCCTTTTTGATGATGACAAACTCATAAATATAATATTGTTACATAAACAATTGTTCCCCCTTAAGTATGCATATTAACTTTTGTTCCCCCTCAAACAATGCATGGTTTAAACATTTAGTATATTCCCTTTTTGAATCTATCCGTACCTTAGATTAATAACTTCAATCATTCACTTGTCCCTACATGCTCATTTATATTTTATTCACATTATCTCAACCTAGGATATCATCAAGATTCTAGCAATATTATATGCTTTCTTTTCCCCCTTTTGTCATTCTCAAAAAGCATCAAAAGACAAAAAAACCACATATACTCAGAATAGATCAAAATAATCCAATAGCTCAACCAAGTGGGCTAGGGATGCTGGTGCTACAACCAATACCAATTCACAATCATCAGAAACATCCAAAAAGTATCCAAAAGTACCAAAATAGTTATAAAAAACAAGTTGACAAAAACTACAAGCCATCATCATAAGTTTAAAGTGGAACTAGGAGAAAAAGATGGTAATCAAGGTTTGGACAGAAGTTGAGGGTGACGTTGAGCATCTGTTTCTTAATGTGACACACTTCTTCCACCTTCTTTAAGCACCCCACACATGCCTCCCTTGGCGTGAACCCCAAAAAGTCCCTTTTTTTTTTTTTTTTTTTTTTTTTTTTTTTTTAGTAACTCATCACCAACACATAAATCCATCCTACTAGCATACCATCACCCACACGACAGGTTACTTCCTTAGAAGTAGGAGTTAACACATCAATAACATGAAATATCTTGGTGAGCCACAGTCCATACAGATAAAGAGATCGGTGATGGACAAGTTTTAGGTAATGAAATTTTGTTTACTGTGGAGGATAGAGTTCCGAAATTGAGAAAGTTTAGAAAATTGACAAACTTCATCCTCATACACGGTGTCAAGATTCCTACCCTGAGATTGAAGTGATTCCAGGAGAAACGTAACAGCAGAATTACCTAACCATTTTGTGGGATAAATTCGACCGGATAAAAACCTTGGAGAACTTGCAGATTTCAAAACTCGTGGTCGTTTAGAGGAGGAAGGAATGTCGGTCTTCGCAGCAGGTGAACCGCGCCGTTTTCGAGGCGGCGGTGTAGCAGATGTAGTGGCAGCGGAAGGGGTTGAAGTTTTTCGAGTGGATCTTCGAGGGTGTGGTTGTGGTACAGAAGTTTCCGAAATCGGAGGGTGGTTTTGTGGCGGTTTTGTGGGAGGTCGTTTTGAGGCGAGGGTTTTGAATCGGCGTTTGGTGTAAGTGGGTGGTTTTGGGGGAGACGGTGGGTGTTGGTGTGGGAGAGGGAGTTAGTGGGTCGACGGTTTTTGTGAGAAAACGCCGGCGAGCCACTGTCTTTCGTCCCATGGTGAAGGTTAGGAAGAAGATGAAAGGTGTTTAAGGGTTAGAGTGAGAGTGAAGGGAACCGGGTAGCTAGGGGGTTTTGGATATTTTTGAAATGAGGTAGGAGAGTGGTTTTCGGTTATGGGTTTTTGAGTTGGAGTCCACTTTTCTTTTACGACACATGCCTTGCATAATTTTTAGAAAAAGTTTTATAAAACAATTTTGAAATTCTTTTAGTTTTGTCAAAGCAACATCAATGGAAATTTTCGAAAATGGTGATACTTTTGTTGGAATTTTTATGGAATTATTCTGAAGCAACTTAGGTGTCAGTTATCAGGACAGCATCAATAGCCTTTTCAGGAGTCTTGAATTAAATCAAACATCTG
This sequence comes from Beta vulgaris subsp. vulgaris, assembly GCF_026745355.1. Taxonomy (NCBI): domain Eukaryota; kingdom Viridiplantae; phylum Streptophyta; class Magnoliopsida; order Caryophyllales; family Amaranthaceae; genus Beta; species Beta vulgaris. The sequence goes on from NC_079209.1 coordinate 59,157,641, forward strand.
ACTTAGTGTAGGTATAATCTTTTGAACTCTTAAGTTTGCAAAGGGATCAAATAAACACATAAATCAACTAGGCACTAGAAATCAATCCCAAGGCTAATCTAAGCTTTTCAAATCTTTCACGAGCAAGTGTTTAGTGAAAATATCAGCTATTTGGTCTTCAGTACAAATAAATTCAAGGGCTACCTTTTTCTACATGATTACTTGTTTATTTTAGGAACCCATATTTGCTTGGGTCCCTTTTTCTTACGTTGAGCATCTAGTATGTCTTTCCTAACCCAGATTTGAGTAACATGTTTGACATTCTTTGCAATTCGATTTTTCTTTTTTGCAGTCGTCAATTAGATGACCATTATTTCCACAAAAATTGCAAATTAGATATTCAGGAAGGCCCACGTATTTTCTCTTTCGAAAGTCTCTTTCGAAGGTTCTGGCACTGAGCCTGGCACTGGGTTGCTGGTCAGTATATCCTAATCCAGTTTTGTTCATGTTGTTTGTGGTGCAAGTTAAGTAATTTAGAGCATTCATCCCACTAGTCCATTTTTCGTGCATCTTACGAGCAATAGAAAGTTGTGATTCCAAAAATTCAACTGAGGTATTCAAATCATTACTTCTTTTTCGGGAAGTCTCTAAGTCTCTTTTAACTTTATCCAACTCTTCTCTTATCTTTGCATCACTAGGCAGCATTAGTGGAACAATTCTAGATTGTTGTCTTGAGTTCTTAAGATCATTCAACTCGTGATTTAATTTTTCAATTTGTTCCTCAAGACTAGATTTTTCAGCTTCGAACTCAGTGACTGGCACTGAGCTATTTACGAGATTGTCAACTAGAGTCTTTTCGTGTTTTAGTGTGTTTATCTCTATGTCTTTCTCGTCAATCCTTTTCATCAGAGTTTTGTTTTCTTTCAATAAATCCTTATATTCTGTTTCTAATCCAATTTTTAGCCTGGTCAAGTTTTTTATTTCCTTTTTCATGATATCAAAATTATCATTCATGTTTTGACAATCATCAATTACGTTTTCAAGCAATATGACAAGCTTACTTTTAGAAAGAAGATGAATTGAAGGTTTTAAAGAAGTTAGACTTACCTCACTGTCTTCTTCCTCTTCAAGAGGGTTCGAACTTTTACCATCAAGCATAGATGTGAGTCGTCATGGCTCAGTGCCGTCCTCAGAGTGGTCTTACAGCATTCAGACATAATTTTGCTTCGTGGCTCTGAGCGTGGCACTGATCTTCGTCAGAATCCGAGTCTCCCCAGACTGCTGCGATCATGGCTTTCTTGTACTCCTTCTTAGACTGCTCTCGTTTTTCTCTAGGCTTTTCTTCATCCACAGAGGGCATTCTTTAATCCTGTGATCATACTCACCACACTTGAAACAACCAGAGTTAGTAGCACTTTTCTTAGGGTTAGAAGTAGTGCCTTTACCTTTGAAGTTTCCACTTCTCCTGAAGTTGTTGCTCCTGTTCTCTTTTAAGAAATTTTGAAACTTTCTAGTTAGAGACGCTACTTCTTCACTTTCACTATCGTCCGTTTCTACTTCAGTTTTTAAGGCCAACCCTTTATTCTTTGGTTCATTTGATTTAGGATCTAAAACAAGTTCATGGGTCATTAAAGAACCAATTAGTTGTTCTAGTGAGAGTTTTGTTAAATCCTTAGCCTCTTGAATAGCAGTTATTTTAGGAAGCCATTTATTAGTCAAACTTCTTAACACTTTTCTAACTAAATCTTCAGAAGAATAGATTTTTCCTAAAGATCTTAGTTCATTAGTTATTAGTGTAAATCTGGTAAACATATCTTTAATAGATTCATCCTTAGTCATTGTGAACAGTTCATATTGTTGGACTTAAATCTATCCTAGACTGTTTTACCTCGTTTGTACCTTCATGTGCCAATTCCAATGTGTCCCAAATTTCCTTAGCAGTGGTACATGCAGAGATTCTTGAATATTCGTCAGGTCCAATTCCAGATTGGAGAATACTCATAGCTTTGAAATTCTTTTCTGCCTTTCCGTAGTCAACAGAATCGTACTCCTCTTCCTTTTTGTCGAACAGGTTACCTTTATCGTCTTTGTTTTGGATAGGAAGAGGTCCAGTCTTGATGATTCTCCAGCATTGAAAGTCAGAACCTTGAATGTATATCCTCATCCTGGTCTTCCACCATCCATAATCTTTCCCGTTGAAAATTGGACACTTGGAATACTTGTCGCGAAAGTCGTCTTTGTGTTCATGATTTCTATTCTCTAGATGTGAGTCTTACGAGAATAGCCTGCTCTGATACCACTTGTTGTAACCTAAGGGAACACTCAAGAAGGGGGGGTTTGAATTGAGTGGTGAAATCTAATCGTTTTTCGCAAAAATCCTTTTATGGCTCAGTGCCAGGCTCTGAGCTGAACACTCGAAAATTACTAATTTGTGTTTTTGCGAATAATAAACTTAAAAGATATTAGATTTGACACAAGATATAACGTGGTTCAATCTCACCTCTGAGATCTACGTCCACAAGAAACAAAAACTCTTTTATTTCTTTTAATCCTATAATATCAAACTCTTGATACAATACGATTCCCTCACTACTAACCCTAGTATGACCCCCAACACTTAACTCTAAGTGTTGACACTCTTTATAATGTAAAAGTTACAAAAAGAACGATCCTCAAAGATGTGCTTCTTAGTCAAGCAAATAGAGGACAATTACATTATGAAATAGTAACTTAAACCTAATTAGCTCAGTGCTATGCTCAGTGCCAAGGAAATAGTTTTCAGCTTTTTAATTAGACTCGATTTATCTCTCTGAAAACGTAAGATCTAAAAGTGAATTAGAATCCCTTTTATAGAGTATGGACTGGACGAATATCCTTCCAAGGATATCTTCCAATTTCCTTAATTCAAGGGATTTAATTCTCTTTTAGAAAAACAATCTTTATCTTTTTCCTCTTTATCTTTAAAAGATATGTTTTCCATAACAGATTTTCTATTCAACTCAAAAGATATTTTCCAAAACAAAATCTGATTTTATGAAACTCTTTACAAACACGTTTTGGAAAATCTGGTTTTATAAAAAATCTTTTTAACAACGTTTTAAGGAAACGTGATTTTTGTAAAATCTTTTTCCTTAAAACACGTTTTATAAAATTCTGTTTTTATAAAAAATCTTTTCTTTGAAAACACGTTTTTATAAAAATTGTTTTATGAAAATCTTTTCTTTAGAAAAACACGTTTTTATCAAAAACTGATTTTTATCAAAATCTTTTTCAAAAACTTGTTTTATTAAAATCCGGTTTTTATCAAAAACTTATTTTTATTAAAATCTTTTTCTTAACTCGGTTTTATCAAAAACTTATTTTCCTAATCCCTTTTGATTTCTGATTTAGAAAACTTATTTCCTTTATTTAGTCATATAACATTAACATAATTATTTATTTCCTTAACTCTAAGAAAATAATAATTATACTAATATCATATAATCTATATTTCGACACATAGCATATCACCAAGTTTGAGCATATTACATTTTAATCTAAAGTTACTATTCTAAGAAATTATAAACTAAAACTTCATTCTTGATTCTTCTTTTCTTCAAAGTCTTCGTTTATCAATTTCTTTCTTCATGCATCTGTTGCAACTGTTACATACTTTCATGCTACAACATATTATATTAATTTTCATCATCAAAACATAACATGTGCATAAAACATAACATGTACATGCACAACACCTCTCAAACTTTTAAGCTCTTCTTCTCTCAGACTTATCAAACCATTTGGTGTTTGTGATGTCAAGTACGACTAGAAAATTACATCAATGAAGAAGTTTCAATATAAACGTTGATGGTCAAACAAGACCGTACATGACTTATAAGTATAACAAATTTGCAAAAAAATCATACTAATAATTAAGTGCTATAGAGTTGTATCGTACCTTGTTAGTGAAGAAGACCCTTTTTTCCGAATTCTGCACCCATGAATTACAGGTAATTTTAAGTGGTGCAGTACAAGAAGGTAAGCCTTCTAGGACGATATCGATGAGGTGCATCTCTACGTGGTGTTCATTTTCAATAAGCACAGCACCCACCTCCCCAAAATCTGACTCTACTTCTATTTGAGCCACATATTTCATGAACTCAACCTTTCCAGGGAGAGACGGCCTCAAAATTTTAAAATTGATGGCGCACCAACCAATAAAATAAATTATATGATAAAAGATTGAATGAATCTTCATTATAGTAAACCAGAACTTCTGAAAATGGTGGGACATGTACCACCCAAACCCCTTATCAGATCCATGATAAGTGTATTTAGTTTTTAGCTTCATGTATCCTTCCCCTTCAATCGATATTAACCAAAGGAAAAGCAAACTTCGTTAAAAAAAGGTAATCAAATGCATACATGAAGTACTTTACCCCAAATTTATACTCATTTATCACCTTTGCCAATTAACAAATTAGTCTAGGCTCACTAGTCACTAGTATGCATAAGCGTTATTACCACCATATAGGCACAAATATATGTAATTTTATTGTGAAATAGCAAGTACTTTGTTCATTTTATAATAAGTGCAACAAATACGACTATCTATTTATCAAAGTTTCTAAGTAAGTGTAACATTATTTTATTTGACATTGAGTATGTACTCACTATCTCTCTTTTCATATCAAAGATGTCTCGGCCTAGTGGTTAAGATTGAGGTGATGTGAACGATAGGTCACAAGTTCGAATATCTCCTCCCTTCTTTGTACTTTGTACTACCTTCATGGTTCATATGGATAAAAAAAAAACTATCTTTCTTTTCATCGCATGATGAGTCCCTCTTTGTTTCTTTCTCTCCTATCCTTGAATCTTAAACCACTTCACCCTCACACCAGGCTAGGGCCAGATTAGGCCACTTGCAGGAGAGCCTCAATAGGCCCGAGCGGGCTAACCTTGGCCCACTGGCCAACTGGCCAACTCTAGAACTATATGGCAATGTATTATGGAAGTTCTCTTAAATATTGAGTAATTATCTAAGTGTTGTGAAACAAAAGGGGACATACAAATTGTAAACTGAATCATAGTAAAGAATTGATGTTTTTTTTTAATCGTGTGTATTGCAACTTATGGCAAATGCCGTATTTTTAGTACAAAATTTACTATTACAAGTCAATATGCATAATAACCTAGTATATAGGTTTTGGAAAACATGTTGCCGAGCATTAAGGCTCCGTTTGATTGGATGTAAAACATTTTCAATGTAAAATGTTTTTTCATGTAGAACATTTTACAATGGAAAATTCAAATGTAAAGCTACTTTCCCTTTGTTTGGTTTAATGTACAAAAAGTTATGGAAAAGAGAAAAATGGAAGGGGAAGAGAGAGGATGGATAAGAGGATAGTAAAAAGTTGCTAAGGAAAAGGGAGGAAAATGTGTTTTCCCTTCATTTTGAAAGGAAAATGATTTTCATCACCTAAAGCTCCTTCGATGGAAATCTTGTTTTACACCCCTTATTAAACCAAACAACGAAAAATAAAAGGAAAAAAAAAACTCGTTTTCATGGAAAATATTTTACACCCTACCAAACGGAACCTAAATGTATGCATGGGCATTCATCTTTGACTTATAACACTAGTAGATACATATAGTTGTACATTATTAATTAAGTGTGGGATAGAGACTAGAAAGTAGTCTGATAACCAGGGCCGTCTCATAAAATTAGGGGCCCTGTGCTAAATTAAATTATAAAAATTACATTTTTTTTTGTGAATAGGAACAGATGGGAGGGTCATTAATGGTCTTTTTTGGAGAATAGGAGGAGAAGAAACACCAAATAAAAAAATAAATAAAATTTGCATCCAACATTACACTCTATAATATTGGAAATGAATAGTTTTTAATTAGAGTTAGGTTTTTTTTCTCCTTAAAATGACAACTAATAGAACTGGGCCCCTTATATTTTGGGGGCCCTGTGCAGTTGCTCACCCTGCACGTGGCCTTAGCCGCCTATGCTGATAACTTACTTGGTTGATCCTCATGAGCGTTAACAAGCTCCAAGGCGAAGACGGCTTCTTCCCAGCAATCAGCATATGCATCATGCAATTTATCAGCAATATTGGTTCTTAAGCTTTCAAGAAGATTTGGTTTTTGTACGGTGATGGTGGCCGTAACAAGCACTTTATTGTGGGTAGATTCGTCGACCGACATTTTGTCCAACGTTGCTGATTAATTATCAGCTTAAATGGGCATATGAGAAAGAAGAAGAAGATGATGATTAGATGCAGGGTTTGATGGAAAATGGAGGTTCAAATGATGTGATTTTATAGATGGTGATGAAGGCATACAAGGAATATTGTACTACTGTAACTATACTAATATTAGGGCAACTTATGATTATAGTATTACTAGAGCGTGGACTATGGAGTCCGAAGATGGGAACGTCATGTAGACATGTAGTGTGTGCAAAACCATTTCAGATTTCCATTTTGGGAGCATGTTGCCTATGTCAATAAAAAAAGGTTTACTTCTTTGGTCATACTTTTAATGTATTCTTCTGCATCAAACAGAATAATTTAAATGTATTCTACCAAAATACGAGTATATAAAACAATGGTGAGAATTGAGACGCAAAAATCGGAAGTGTAGGCGTGTTTTTATTTTTGCATATGCGGGATGAGCATGTATTTGTATTTGACTACTCCACTCTAAAGGTTCTGTATTGAAAAATGTTTTGAAATCGCCACCAAGTCTGTAAAAGAAGATTCATAAACCTAATTGGAAATGAAAAGTCGTAGTGACAAATTAGGGACTTATTCAATGTAGATTTACTCGTCTAGACTCCATATATAGATGCTCAAAATGAACCAAAGATTGAGTTCAGGGGTGAGGGTACGAACATGGTCAGGAACCATGTCGTTCATTGCTGGCCTCTACGGCTTTACTTAATATCGATTCATGTGTCTACAGAAAAAAAAACTTACCAAATAAGCTTGGCCTAGTGATAAAAATGATACTTTTCAATCTTAAGATAGGGGGTTTAATTTCCGCTAGGGGAACTTTGGGGAATAGATTCCTCTTATTTCCCCAAAAAATTTTAAAAATGTATAGCCCGGTAATCGAGAATGGGTTAACCAACTAGAGATTCCAGTTCGATAGAGCTTTTCATCCTACTTATATCTAAAATTAACGAAGTATTTAGCCATTGTTTAAGTATAAATAGGGCACATCATGATTCAATGATTCATGCATATAGCATACAAATGGAAAAACTTGCTAGCTGATCTTTCAAATATATGAAAAGAATTTGCCATCTGATTTAATTGGAGATGAGCACATTTTAAGTAAGAGTCCAAATTTTTAATGTGTCCAATAATTATACCAATTATATACCGGCCACTCAATATTGTATTGTATTAGATTTAATCTAATATTTATTATTAAGATATTGCAAGAAAGATAAGAAATTATATAACGTTCTTGTACGATTGACTTTTCCAAATAGTACCATTAGAAGTTTTTGCATTTTACATGAAACACCTCTATTATTGAAATTTCTATACAATACTATTTTAAATAATTATACTACTTTCAATCCTCCCCTACTAACCACTCGTCAACCACCTTCTTAGAGTCCTAGTCATCACTCATCAATATAGTCACCTATTACACGTCTATACCCGATGTACTTTTTTTGCAATCCATTTACTATAAGTAATCAACGATAGGAGTTAGCTCAAATGGATAGAGTACTCCTCTTTAGCCTTTGAGGTCAGGGGTTCGATCCTTAGCATGCTATGCATATTTTACCAGCCAATGTGTTAGTGTTTTCTACAGGTAAGATTGGAGTTAGCCTAATTTTTAAGATGATGTCATATAAAAATGTTATACTCTCTCTGGTCTTTATTAGTTTACCCGTTTTTTTTGCACAAAGTTTTAGGAGAAATAATATTGTGTGACATAGAAGGAAAGACAAACTATTATTTTATGTTAAAGTTGAATGAAATGGGTAAAGTAATAAAGAGCGGAGGTAGTAAGTAAAAAGGAGTACGTGTAAAATTCAAAAGCTCCTAATGTTACCAATGATGTCTTGGTCTAGTGGTTAAGATTGAGGTGTTGTGAACGATAGGTCACCAGTTCAGATCCTCATCGCCTTCTTTGTACCGCCTTCGTAGCTCATATGGATTTTTTTAAAAAACTTCCTAATGTTACCATATAGAAAAGTCAATGCCTCAATGGAACCATATATATAAAACTGTAATTGGGGAAAGTTGGCCTTTGTTAATAAACGTTAATAAACAAAGTTTACTAGTAGTTAAGATTGAGGCGTTGTGAACGATAGGTCACAAATTCAAATCCCCATCGCCTTTTTTGTACTGCATTCGGAGCTCATATGATTTTTTTTTTAAAAAACTCCTAATGTTACCACATAGAAAAGTCAATGCCTCAATGCAAGCATATATATAAAACTGTAATTGGGGAAAGTTGGCCTCTTTAATAAACGTTAATAAACAAAGTTACTTCTTTGGTCGTTTTAAATATTACTTGAACATATTTAACTATATTTGGCCAGTGATTTTATTTCTATGGGAATCAAAGCATAGATGTCTACTTAAATAATTGTTCCAGCGTAATGGGAAGGCGGATATTTGACTTCAAGAAGGCTCTTATCAAGCCCAAAAGCTACAAACATAACAATAATCGCGCTAATATTTTATTTGTGGTTGGTAGGGAGGGGATGGGTCCAGGACCCTATCCGAACCCTGTTGGACCCGACCATAATTTAAGGGTTTGGGTCCAACATTTTTAGACCCTAAGAGTCCAGGTCTGGGTCTAAGTGAATTTTTTAGGGTCTGGGTCCGGGTCTTAAAATTTTGGATCCGAACCCGACCCTTAGACCCTAAACTTATTTAATATATACATTTTAACTTTTTTTAGAAAAAACAAACTGATTTTCTGAAAACCTAAACTAAAATACCAAAACACCCATTCTGAACTCTTATGTAAGTTAAGTTTGTTCCGTTTTTTTCAGTTTGTATGTTTGTGTTTTTGTTTCGTTTTTTTTCAGTTTATATGTTTGTGAATTGTGTTTGTTTCGGTTTTTTTTTCCAGGTTAGAAGTTTGTGTTTGTTTCGTTTTTTTCAATTTATATGTATGTGTTTGTTTCATGCGAATTCTTATGTTTGCTTCATGCGAATTTCAGATGATTATTGATATTAATAATAATGCTGAAAATTTGGCAAAATAAAGAATTTAGGCCTGGACCCTCCAGACCCTTAGGGTCTGGGTCTGAGTCCAAATTTTTCAGACCCTTAGGGTCCGGGTCTGGACTTGCAAAAAATTTAGGGTCCGGGTCTAGGGTCCGGGTCTAGGGTCCAACTGGACCCGACCCTTGCCCATCCCTAGTGGTTGGCCATACCGTTAGTTAACGTTTTAATAGTGCGGTTATCCAAATATTAGCTAGGGAACTGGTTGTCTCTTGAGTGAGAGATGATAAGCATACACTCGGTATATGTGGGCCACACATACACTGTATATATGTGTTACTACTTACTACTAAAATGTATACATTTTATATGCGTTACTATTAAAATGTATACTGTTACTAAAAAAATTACAAACTTACAAATTTACAATCATTCGAATCTGTTTTGTTATTCAATGATATTTGAATTTACATAATACATAGACGATTGAAATATTATATTTCGAATCTAATTTCATTACCTGGTAGGGATGAAAATGTAACATTATTTTTCTACAAACAAATTAAATAACTGAAAACGACAGGAAAGTTTAGTAGAAAAATGGTGAAGATGAATAAGATGAAGCTAATATATGAATAATCTGAAGAAAAAATTACAATTCTTTTTTTTAGTTTTAAACAAAGAATTCATACAAATCTAAACAAAGAAAATTTCATAAAACAGATTTTTAAAACAAAGATAAAGAACAAATCATTAAGAACAAAATTATATATCGAAACATTCTAAATTTGTAATATTTCTAGTAACAATATACTACCTCCGTTTCTTAATAAGTACAACATTTCCCTTATTTGGAATAGTCACAATAAGTGCAACCAAGCTCAAAATGGTAAAAGAAGTTCAATATTATTACATATGCCAATAAAAAGCAAGAAGGGACCACAACTTTTTTGTTTCATCACTTGAATTACTCTACTTTATTGTGGTCCCAACTTTTTCTCTCTACATTCCTTGGTATTCCCCCACTTTCTCTATGTTGCACTTATTAAGAAACGGAGGAAGTACATTTTAGTAGTAACACATACACTGTGGCTCACATACACTGTGGCCCACATATACCAAATATATGTGTAGCCTTTGTGCTCGTTGAGTTGTTGTATTTTGAACTTACTATTTAGTACTTCAGAAAAAGGGGTTATTCATATAATTGTTGGGGTTACTTGGGACATGTTCTCTTAGCTTCACTTTATTTTGATAATAAAATTTTAAAGATAAGAAAAGTTTAGAAACAATGATAAGAATTTAGAATAAGTTAAAAACTTTTAAAAGAAATAAGAAAAAGTTACTGCAAAAAAAAATTAAGAAACGTTCAAAGAAGTTAAGAAAAAATAAAGGTGAAGAGAACATGCTCTTATTATTATTTTTAATAGAAAAATTAGAACGACAATATTTCAATGAATTACCTGATAATAACCTAACCCAAAAGATAAGGCAACTATTTTTCATATTATAATATCTAGCAAATAACTCATAAATCACAAAGTTTCAAGCAAATTATCTATAATCTCTAACAAACTCAATTTATTAATTTAAATGAATTCAAAAAAATTCACCGAACATATGAAATTATTTGTACAAACACGTTTAATAAGTAAATTAAAATTTATTTTGATCTTAACCCAAAGCACGCATCGCGTGCACAAATGGCTAGTTTATATAAATATAAGGAGTTACTTGTATCTTAATATAGTTAATTTATCATTTATATACACATAAGACTCATTGTTTAATTCTAGATCAGAATACCATTAAATTACATATTCTAAATTCTACAATAATTACCCATAAACAATAGTGCTAGTGTTTTGATTTGTTCGTCTGGAGTATGAACACACCTCAATAGTTGTTAGTGAATTATGTACTCTGTATATTATGATTTTTTCAATTTTGAAAGGATTTGGTTTATTAAGAGAGCAGGGCAAATGTGTCCTTCCAATTACCTTCCCTTCTATTGCCCCATTCAGCCCCATGTTATGTTCAAACAAGAGAAAAATGTTTCTCTCCTTTTCATAAATCTTCAACCATTTTAACTTACACATGGTTACAACTATAGAATAATACTCAGCTTCAGCTGAAAAACAGGAAACACTAGGTTGTTTCTTAGTAGTCTTCTACTCCCTCCGTCCCATAATATAGTGCCTATTTCATTTTTGGTGGTCAAACTTTAAAATCTTTGACCGAATATTCTCATTTGTATATATAAAAAAACATATTCATGTAGGATCTTGTTAGATTCGTCTCAATGTGTAGTTTCATAATATCAACTTTTTATATTTTTTATTAATAAGGAATTGAAGATATTAAAGGTCAAAGTTACATTTTGGAGACCGTGAAAAAAGAAACAAGCACTATATTATGGGACGGAGGGAGTATTAAACAAGAGAATAACCTAAGAACAGTAGTTAACCAAACAATGAAACTCAATCACTATCACAAGAAGCCGTAAGACTCAAGTCATTTATTCTCTTGAGACGTGCATCTCAAAGTACACTAAAACACAAAGCACATCATCCTAATGTGAGACCTGTGGTCGGCTGTGGTGCACTCATAAAATGTGCCAAAGTATGAACAAGATAACTAAGCTTCAAGCGAGTCATAGAGAAATAAACCAATCGTCCATCCAGACGATGATACTGATTTGGATATGAGTTATAAAGATCGTCCCTATAGCTAACAAGAGCAAGACGATGATTCTGCTCCATAGGGGTATCAATAGGCTTACAACCTAAGATGCTTGCTTCAGTCAACACATCCAAATAAAAGCATAATTACGATAGGACAACTGTTAACTTTTAGAATATACGAAAATGGGTCTGGGTAACCCAATAAGGAGGAAGAGAGTCTAGCCCACTTACAAGCCTAAGGAGGTTTCATCGTAAAACCAATTGGTGATAGGAGGAGTAACTCCTAATCTTATAAAGTGGTTTATTCTCTCCTCTTTCTCTAATGTGGGATACTTACAAGTGGGCTTTTAATGGGTTTCAACACACCCCATCACTTGTGAGTGTCCTTAGAAATTCAAAGCTAACTGGAAAGGTTAGAGTAACAATCCTCTTAGTATCGAGGTAAATCCTTATCTAGTAGCGATCAAATACCCAGTTTAGACGAGACTCGCAACCCGAGCTCTGATACCATGTTAACTTTCAGATTATATGAAAATGGGCCTAGGTAACCCAATTAGGAGGAGGAGAGTTTAGCCCACTTACAAGCTCAAGGAGGTTTCATCCTAAAACCAATTGGTGATAGGAGGAGTAACTTCTAATCTTATAAATTGGTAATTAAAAATGATTTTGATCTTCACACATAAAGACTTACATTACAAGATTTGGGTGTATATTAGTAAACGAACATGGTGGAACTAGGAATTGTTGTATGTGGCTTTATTGAACTCTTATTAGGTAGGTATTAAGCATCTTATTGGAGTAGAACCTCTTGCAGATCAATCTAATTTGAGTTAATGGGCCAGATACTTTGGGAATGAGAAAGAAAGATAAGAGATTGCTTCTTCCAGAGTATCCCTAACAGAAATTGAACAGTTAATCTTAAAGTTCAAGGTGCTCTTCATTTCACTAGGCTAGCGAAGGCGATGTGCACCGTCTTGTGCTGCAGGAATCTGGATTGTTTGTAGATTAATCAAGACTAGGGATGTCAATGGGTAATGGATCCTATTCAGATACATGGATCCAGATCCCTTTTTAGCATAGGATTTTACATAGGAATACTCTCTAAACTTGGAATTAATCTTGTTAATGTTTCTTTTTAAGAAAACTAACTTTTTAAAATTTCTGTTAATATAAGTTAAAAGTGATCAAGTGTGAAAGACAAAATTTTAAGATTTGTGCAAAGAGAAAATGGATCCAGTTTTTTAAGACGAAAGTGTAATAGGCAGTAGTTAAGTTATAAAATGTAGAGTAATGGTAAATTGAGTGCATGGTTAATTACCTAAATTACCTATAATATAAATAAACTCTTGTCTTTTGATGTCCACATTTAATTACCTAAATACTCCAAACTAACAAAATACAAAATTACCCTTCTTTTATCACTATATCCTCAATTAATAAAAATATTTATAACATCTCTAATTTATTGGTTTAACAAAAATCAGAAGGAATATAATAAACTTTGTGAGCAATTTTTCATATGTGTTACTACATAATTAAGTTTTCTATTTGTTTCCACACGCATTACGTGCATATAAAGCTAGTGTTCCGTATATTAAAATTCAAGGCTTAAGGCTATGTTTAGCTCACCTGAAATTTTCTGATCTGAACTTATCTGATCTGATCTGAACTTATTTTTTCTGATCTGATCTGATCTGAACTGATCTGATTACAAGATCTTATCTTTTAGATTTTTCTCAATACATAAGAAAAAATATAGTCATGTGGGATCTTGTTTGATTCGTCTCAATGAGTACTTTATTAATATTCAATTATTATAATTTTTACTAATATGTAATGAAAGATATAATGAATTTTAAATATAAGCATGATCTGAACTGATCTGATCTGAACTTATTTTTTCTGATCTGATCTGATCTGAACTTATATTTTCTGATCTGATCTGATCTGATTAGATCTGAAATAAGCAAAAATAAGGTGAACTGAACATAGCCTAAGATTGACAGAGACGTGTCTGGATATACATATTGATTATTGACCATGTTCCATACATCAAAACGTAAATTTTCAACATAATAGTATAAAACATGCATGACATCTCTTACATGTTTGGCACTACCAATATATAACCTAACAAGCTAACACATTGACCATTACAAACGTAGATGAAAACATTACTAAAGTTAAATAAAGATAACAATGGTTTAAAATACAAAAGATGCTCTACTCAACTCACCAACGATAGCGATTTATAACATGATTATAGTTAAAAAAACTTTAACCCAAAATTAGAAGACGGCTGAAGAAGAGAAAGTTAGAAGTAAATAATTATGCAATTAGCTGTCACTTGGTGTAATCCCGGGAATTTTGCCTCTAAAATGGAAGATTTAGATCAAAATTTCACCACTTATTTCTCAAATTTACTTAAAATAAATCTCCTTATAAAAAGAAAATTAAACTGTCAATCTTCTCACCCTAAATTAATTCTTTTCTCCTTCAACAACGACACTAAAACATGCACCCCATATTCTCTTGCTGAATAAGACATCTTCAACCCATTGAAAAATTCCATATACCCTTTGAGAAAAACATCCTTAACTCATTGTTTGTTCAAAGAAAAACACATACAACCACCATATTATTTTTGTGTTGTTCTTGTTTACCAAACCTCAACTCAGAAATGCGGATTTAATTCCGTTAGTTATTAACCCCTTTTCCTTCGGAAAAAAAAAACAAGGTCTGTCTGAATCCCTCAAAAGGGGATTAGCAAAGACACAAATCTGTCAGAAAATAAGAGAAGTTTAGAAGGCTCAAACCAACATAATGTTGTTTTCCCTTCTTTGATAAAACTAAGAAGGGGAAAGACATTTATAAGGAATCCCCTTACAATGGTAAGAGCATTTGATCGTAGCAGATCATCATCCTTCAAGTTTAGAAAAATGTTTGAAAGACAAAATACAAGTGAATCCAAAACTCCAATGGAACATCATCATCAACAACAACAACAACTCGGTTCGCCATTGGTTTCTTCTCCGAATAATAAGGCCTTAGTTTCTCGTCCTAGCAAAGAACCTGTTGTTCATAATAATTCTGCCAAGATACCCTCATCAGGTGAATTCTCAAGAGCCTTTTTTTATGTTCAAATGATATAACATCCACATACATATGTACTAATATACTCTTGACTCGCAAATGCTAGACCAAGAACATCGTGCAAATTGAGGTCTAGACAGAGTCCTTCTCCTTATCGTAAAAAAGAAAATGTACTAATGTACCCGTAGACTCCTAGATGTGATGTGGTGTCCTATAAAAATTTCCAAAGTTCTGATGCATTGTTAACATATTATCTAATCCCCACTTTGCAGTTCATACCCATCTTGTAATAATCATAAGGTTGTATATTCTCATTAAACTGGATGATAATGCTAAGAAAATCATGCTTTAGATTTTTTTTTTTGTTTAAGCTAATAACATGGTTAATTTTCTGTTTCTTTCCTTTTTCTTGTTTATGCGAAGTATATTATAACTTTTTTATGGAAAAAAAGGTGTATGCATATAATGTTATTAGCTTCTATGTCAAAGTTAAGGACAATGTTAAACATGATGGTAACAACATAAAAGAGGTGAACATGTGAAAATTATATTAGAGATTGACATAAAGTACAGGTTTATATATGAGTAAATCCTCCTCTTATTTATTGGGTAGGTAATTGGTAAGACGGTCAGACCTGTTAACAATAATAACGAATTGAACAAAAAATTATAACTATTAATCCGAATATCATAACTAATAACTACACAATTATAACTTTTATCCTAAATATAATAACTAATTATACAAAAAGTATAACTAATTGCCCAAAAAATATAACTAATGGCGATCTGACGTTAAGCTCTTTTGTAAGAATTTGTGTTATTTGGTGGGAACTTTGGAAGATCTTTTTACAATTTCATTTGGAAGATTATGGTTGATAATGTTGGATTTGGTATTTTCAGATATAGAATTATTGAAAGAAAGGTTTGCAAAACTGTTGCTGGGGGAAGACAATTCAGGTGGTGGCAAAGGTGTTTCATCAGCTTTAGCTTTGTCTAATGCCATCACTAATCTTGCAGGTGACTCTTTTTAATTTTGTCTCTCTTTATTTTCTCTTCTCCAAACTTTGATTTCGTAACATTTAGTTAATAGTCATTGAACATTATACTTCTTCCGTTTCTTCTTAAATGCAACAAATGAATATTTTATATATAACAAATAATACCAAATGAATATTTTATATCTCATAAACGGAGGAAGTACATAATTTATTTTCGAAAGGTATTGTTTTATAGATATCAGGAAATATCTCAGTTTGTTGATTTTGCATTAAAAATCTGGCCGGTGAGTTAGTGTGAAACTTGATGAGTTAACGAGAAATGCCTGATAAATATCTGTTATAAATGCTACAATATTTGGTAGTGTATTTTGTAATAGAAGTAGTAGATATAATCATAAGTTCATAACTGTAGTATGTCAAATATAAAACTAGTATTTAAAAATTAACATAATGCAAACCATTATTAGCTATATTAGGATCGGAGAGCAATATTTTTGATTTCAATATACCACTTTTCATTGTGGTATACTACTTTTGTGATATAATATGCCAATTATTTTGAGGTTATAAACATTGTAGCATTTATACCAAATAATATTAACCAAGTTTGCTTGGTGGAGGTGATAGGAACTCACATTGTGACTTGGAAATCACAAGTTCGAACCCCACTACCTACTTGTGCTTGGGAGTAGGGATTCCCTTATACCCCCTAACTCTCAAGCGTTGACCTGTGTAGCTGGGGTAACTGACCTGAGCAAAATAATAGTCCATTAGGATCCTTCTTCTTACCAAGAGGTCCCCAGTGGAGGCCCCCAAAAAAATTATACCAAATCGGCAAAAACTCATGAGTTAACCTTCCAATTATCAATTGGGTTTGTAAGTTATAACCCTAAAGGCCTAAATGTCACAACTTTTATGAGCAATGAGGTTGAAGAGTCACTTTTTTCTATAAAAAAAAAAACTATTTTTCATTAAAAAAACAAGATTATGAAATTATATAAGCCATATAATTATATATACACCCAGCTCAAAATATTCCTATTATAATGGTGCAGCTTCTGTATTTGGAGAATCAAAGAAATTAGCACCAATGCCCCCAGACAAGAAAGCGAGGTGGAGAAAAGAAGTGGACTGGCTCTTATCAGTCACTGACCACATTGTGGAACTGGTACCTTCATCCCAGCAAGCAGCTAATGGCTCCACCATGGAGGTAAAAACATACCACCCTGACCTCATTTTACTGTGCTTCTGAAGGAATACTGCAGTTAAATAAGATTTGATCCTAAAATGTTTTCTACAGATAATGGTAACAAAACAACGAAGCGATCTCCTAGTTAACATCCCAGCATTGCGAAAGCTTGACGCTATGCTTCTTGTAAGAACCCATGGAACTTTTAAGTGTACCTAAGTGAATATCTCATAAACATTCCATCTTTTTGTGATAGAAATGAACAAGAACAAAAATCTTCTCCTGATTGATGAAGAAAATGTTTTTCTGATTAAACAGGACTGTTTAGATAACTTCAGAGGGCAGACGGAGTTTACATATGTTGATTTCAAGGATGCAAACGAGGCCGAGAAATCCGCCAGTCGAGACAATGACAAATGGTGGATACCCACTGTGAAGATTCCTCCTGGTGGTCTATCGGATGTGACGAAGAAATGGATACAGTACCAGAAAGATGCTGTCAACCAGGTTCTGAAAGCAGCCATGGCTATTAATGCCCAAGTGCTCTCAGAAATGGAGATCCCAGAAAGCTACATTGAGTCCCTTCCAAAGGTATGGGTTGCTACGTTTTGATCTAGTTGCAAGTCATATATTACCTGAAGGGAACTTATTAGACCTAATAAGACCTGATTTCACCTTACACTTACACTTGGTTCCCTGATTGGCTCTGATCTGAAACTTGTTTTCTAAAGGTTATTTAGTTCAATATAAACCAGGAGAGAAAACAATCAAGAATCAAAATCCAATTAGTTTTCAAGGTTTTGGCCATTCAAACAAGTCAATAAACTATTTGTTCCCTGATATAACCTTGTTTGGTGACGATTTTGACAGAATGGACGTGCAAGCTTAGGTGATATAGTCTACAAAAGCATCACAGATGAATTCTTTGATCCGGATGGTCTACTATCGACGATGGACTTGACGTCAGAGCACAAAGTACTCGACCTCAAGAACAGGATTGAAGCCTCCATTATAATTTGGAGGAGGAAGATGATCCAGAAAGATGGAAAGTCATCATGGAGCTCAGCGATAAGCATGGAGAAGAGAGAACTCTTTGAAGAAAGGGCAGAGACCGTGCTACTAATACTTAAACATCATTTCCCAGGACTTCCTCAATCCACACTTGACATAACCAAAATCCAATACAATAAGGTAAAACAAATATGGCCAATAGTAGTATCTCATCTAGTTTAGACATGGATTACGCTTTAGGAATCTGGACAACTTTTTACTCAAGGTTTTTTGAGAAAGTATCCTTGCATAACAGTTATGGGGCAGCAGTTGCCCATAACCATGGTAAAGATGCTATTACAGCATAAACTAAGGGTAAAAGCGTAAAAAGTTTGGCTGATATAACGCCCATTGAACCAACGTCTGGCCAGGACGTTGGACCCATGGGTCCAACGTATGGCCAGAACGGTCGCCCCATGGACCCAACGTCTGGCCAGGACGTGAGGTCCATAGGGCGAACGTGTGGCCAAGACGTAGGGTCCATGGACCTCACGTCCTGGCCAGACGTTGGGCTCCAAAATTACAAAAATGTCCTGGTTATGGGCAACTGCTGCCCCATACCTGTTATGTGTATATCAGCACTCGGGTTTTTTACTTGTATTTTGTTTCAGGATGTGGGACATGCAGTACTGGAGAGCTACTCCAGGGTACTAGAAAGCTTGGCTGCTGCTATAATGAATCGGGTAGATGATGTCATTTATGCTGATACTTTAGCTACTAAATCGTCAGGTAATGAATCAGAAGATAATCTCTCACCATCACAATGCGATTCAGAGAAACCAGGGACACCAACATCAATGACATTATTAGATTTTATGGGTTGGAATATCGACCATGGAGAAGAACTCAAGAAGGACTCTGGTGATTTTGACGAGTATTTGAAAGAGCAAGAGCATGAAAAGTTTATGTCAAAGACTCCACCAGAAAACAAGAAAGTTTCATATCTTGAGAGGCTTGAGCATTGGGGTGGCCTAAGAAGTCCAACGGCGCGGCACTAAAAGCAAGAATACAACTAGGTTGGCGTGTCGTGATGAGCGCAAGGAACGCGACAGATATCAGACTGACAGAGGCACATAAAGAGTGTAGGACTAAAGCATATAGGGAGATTTTTATTTTTCTGGGATGTATTTGTATATTAAGATTTGACAGATACTGGGGTTTGTGCTGAACTAGTCCTTTAGGAATTCTTCCTTCCTATGACAGGACAGGGAAGTTGCAGCATTTTACCACTTTCGGAGGTTTCCGGCTTCCTGACTTGTAGTTTGTGTATATGAATATATGATCCTAACTTTCTCAGGTCAAAGTTTGCTTGAGCTGTAACGAGTATTATTGTTTAAACTGCTCAAGATAATTACTTTTCATTATATCCACAAGATTGTATGGTATTGATTGCAGATGAGCAATAGCCAAATAATAAGCACATTACAATTTAACCCCAAAGCTCTCTAAAATGCGTGTTTCTAGAAAAACTTCCCTCAAACCACAAACTGATAAGATTTTAGAGGAGGGTGATAACATATTAGAAACTGGATTTGAGCAAAAGATTGGGAAGGGAACCTGGACCAGGCAAACTTACCCAACAACACAAAGTTACGTAATATTCACAAGTAGTCACACATCAACTCAACACAACTACAACCAGAACTCGACCAGAAAACGCATTATGCAATAGCCAATCTCGTTCAAATAGCAATTTTGTTCTTCAGAGGAAATTCTAGCAAAAAAAAACTTCCATTCTCAGATCTCAAATGACGACTTTTACCCGTCTTCTCAAAATGATTCCGACTTTGGATTATTCCAAAATAATCCCAACTTTGAATAATTATAGAATAATCCCAACTTTTAGGTGGTATCCTTTCAAAATAATTCGATTGTGAATGTCAATTTTTCCAAAAAAAAAAAAAGCATCATATTGGATTGTGTGAAAACACAATTGTTTACTGAGGATAGATATGAGTAGCCAAAATGACAGGAAGTTTATTGTTCAAATAAATCAGCAAACCTTCAATTAACTCCTCTAGCAGTTCCTTACAATGAATATGATTTGGCTTCTTTCAACACTTACAACCGCCTAAACCCTAAAAGAGAGAGAATAATCACGTCCCATTATACATGAGAGTGAACAAGTTTCAATTAACATGGGCTGGACAGAAAGTATTAGCACTCTTTGTCTTTGTCTCCAATTGACTGCTTCAAGCACAAAGTATGATTACTCCACTCCCTTCATAAATATACAGACAAGAGAAGAACCAAAACATGCCTCGCTCCTTTTATGACCATTGTGAAGTATGCTATAAGTGTGCGTAATCAACAAAACTAAAATGTCTCCCAAAAGAAACATATCTTACCCGCAGTATATGCGATTCTCTTAGTCCATGATATTTAGTTACTCCATATACAAGTCAACAAATGTGAACATTCCAAATTTCCAGATGATTTGACTTCAAATTGTGCCTGTCCAAAGGAATTTATAGCTGATTAAAGCAGACTGTTGGAAAATAATAGAGACACACTGTTCATCAATGACAAGGAAATCAACAATGCCAAGCATGGTCACCATATAATTTAGGTGCAGAAAAATGAAAAACTCAGATTCAAGATATGCAGAGAACATTGTCCGCAATCTCCTCAGTTAAATACAGACATCACTGCTATTTAATCAGATCGATACACCACTCATGTAAAATTTTGCTTGCACGGACACAGGATACATCAGAAAAAAGGAACAAGACAAGCAAGACAAAGAGGTGAAAGCAATGATTATCAAAGTGACACCTGACACGTTTTCTATGCAATATTCCATATCAGGAAGTCAAATTAGATATTAAGACAACAACTAAAATCAGCAAGGCATGTATCACATTACATAGTCAGTAAACTATCACAATGCATTACGTCTACAGTTGCAACATACATAACCACAAAGAAAATCACTCCCTTCAATCTCAAATCAAAATCACTTTAACAGGCTCCAAACTACATTTCTTTCCACTTTTTTTTTCACATAGAGCTTGATCATGGTTCCTAGCCTACCACCTTTGAAACCACCAAAATAAATGCAATTCGTCTTCTAACAAATAACACAGAAGGTTCATTTGTGACTTTACTAAGTATTTACACATTCCTTATCTGATAGGCATAGTCAAAAATGAGATTTTTTGGAATTTGAATCTAAGAAACTAGAAAAACAAAGAACAAAGAAAAATGAAGAAGGGAAAACAAGGGTCATTTTGTACCAGTTCCTAAGCATCGATTTTGAATTCAGCTCACCCCAAAAACAAAAAATCATAAATAAACATAAATAAATCGGATAATTGAGGTCAAACCATTGGAAGAGAACAAGAAACATCACAAAAAAGATTTGTAACATCAAATCTACAACAACAACAAACAATAAAGAGATTGAATATGGCACTTTAGGGTATTTGGTTATTACCTACAAAGGCTTAAAGAGCGAACACAGCAGAGCAGAATCTATGGAGGAGTTGAAAGATGACAACATAAAAGACCATGGCAGGAGAGCAGGAGTGATCATTGCATTATGGCTACTGGTACAACAGTATTTCTCATCAGCTGAGTTGAGGTGCTTTCTAACAATCTCTTCTGCTTAAGAGCACTTTCAAATGGAAATACAATCTTCTCCCAACTTGTCCACATATGGTTGGTGCAAGATAGTCCCTTGTATACAGAGAAGTTGTTTTCTAAAAGAAAGACATTTAGAAAATTACTCGCTGATAGAGTGATAGGTGATTGCTGGACATCTCACGTTGTCTGCGCACCAAGGCAAAGTGTTGAGAGCCTGCGAACAACAGTTAATCACCACCACCATAATTTTGTTTCCCCTTCAGCAGAAAGTAAATGAACCGGACAAGTGAAATTTGGAAAAAACCTCTACAGACACATTTTTCTTGCAGACAAATGAAATCCAAATGAACGATGGTGAGCATTGCAGCCATAAGAATAAAGGCTGTCAATACATGCTGAGTCACTATTACACTGAGAGCCAGCCATCAAATGTTCAGATCAAATCATGACACACCACCAACATCATCCATCGATAACTGGAACAGAACTTGTAGCTTTGTCATGAAGTAGTACAATATGACATGTCTCCACCTCCTGGCTTGAGAAAGGGGGGCAATTGATAGTTACACGTCTGTTGTAGGTGACGCACCAGCACATATAGCTATGCAACTTGCCTACCGGATATGATATCTTGAAGAAGCATTTCGACATGGTTTGCATTAGTACTACAAAGCTTAGTAACGAATGGACAACATAAAATTTGCCGAAGCATATAGCCAATTGATAACATAGAATTTAAAATAACAAGAGCATCATCCAGCTTATCTTGCTGAAAAAGGCATTCAATTAGTGTCTCAAAGATCCTCCGTCTCGGAATAAGCTTCCTATCTAGCATCTCAGACAACCAATGCATCCCTTCAATTGGTAATCCTTCCCTGCACAATCCATCTATAATACACTCACGGTTATATATTGAAGGTTCAACACCCTGGTTCACCATATCTATCAACAGCTCCAACGCTTGCTGGGTTCTTCCCAAACGACAAAGTTGCTCAATGAAAGGAGTATATGATGAAGTTGAAGGTTGTAAACCATGTGCCAAAAGCTCTTCAAAGAGCAACTGACCCTTAGCCAAATCCCCTTCCCGGCAGAGACCTCGAATCAGAGAGTTGTACGTAATCACATCACGTTCAACGCCATTCTTAGACATCTCTTCAAACAAGTCACATGCTTCCTTTGTCTTTCTATTCTTGCATAATGCAGCAATCAAGGTGTTATAATTCACGGTGTTCAGTTTATAACCTATATCACACATCTCTTTTTGCACCTTCAAACTTTCTTCAAGTGCATTGATTCGACAATTCCCATGAATAAGCACATTATAAGTATACTCATTAGGAAGTATACCCTTCTCTTTCATTTCAAACCACAAACTCCTAGCTTCCTTAACCCGTCTCATCTGAAAAAGCCCGTGCATCATTGTTGTATACATCACCCTATCAGGAGAATACCCTCTAGTCTTGAGATCATTAAAAATCCGATACCCTTCAACCCCTCTCCCACACTTGCAAAGACCATGAATGATTCCTTGATACGTATAAATATCCGGCTTTCGACCCATTCCAATCATCAAATGCAAAAGCTCCGAAACCCTATCAAACCTTCCTTCCTCAGAAAGCCCACCTATCAATCTAGCAAAAGCAACATTATGAGGAGCAACCCCACCATCCCGAATCTGGCAAAGAAGCTCGTACCCTCTTTCCGTATTATTATCAATACAACAAGCTTGAATTAAATACCCAGCAGTCTTAACATCAGCATCAACCCCATGATTCATCATCTCCTCATACAAACTCCACAATACATCAGTTCTCTTAACTCGAATCGCCCCCGAAAAAGCCGAATTCCAAGTTACAATCTTAGGGCAAACCCCCATTGATTTCAACTTAGCGAACAAATCAACAGCCTCAACAACAAATCCATTTTTACACAAACGACAAATTAAAGACTCTAAAGAATCTGGGTTAGGATTAAACTGAGGAAAAGCATGAATAAACGATTTTGCTACAATAAAAGCCTTAGATTTAATGAGAGAATTAAACAAAGAATTACAAGAAATGGGATCAGGATTATACTCAGAATGAGAGGTCAGCCAATTGAATAAACGAAGAGAGAGAAAAACATTGTTTTGAATCTTGAGTACCTCGTTGAAGAATCTGGAATCCATGAAATTGAAGGATGGGAAGAGAGAGATTAGTGTATTTTCCCATCTGGGGCGAGTGCGGATAATGTCACAAACTTCCCCAGCAATCTTAGTAATCAGTTGTTGATTTTGTTGTTGTTGTTGTTGGGTTTCAGTTGCCACTGTAAAGTATCGAAGATAGGGTTTAGGGTATTGGCGGAGAGGAGAGATGATGAAAGTCGCGTGCTTTGCCATGGGAGAAGTAGAATGAGGAAGGCCAACCTTGTACATTGGAAATTTGGAATATAAGCAGGTCACAATCTAAGTTCTAACTTCTAACTAGAACGAGTTTATATGAGCGAATTTCGTCTATATTATTTGTAGAAGAAGTCCTTTACTTTACTAAAAGAGACCTAGAATCAACACTAACTCCTTCACTAAGAGATACTTCCAACTTTTCATAGTTAATTTTCTACTCGGATGCTGCTTCATATTTGTTGAGAATATGAACTATAACTTCGCAATTCTATTGGGTGACTCTGGTGAAAATGAGGCTATCATTAGCAAAAAAAAAAAAAAAAAAAAAGGTGAGATTTCTGGGTCACTGCGACAGCCTTAGCACCATGGATCAACTTCTCTTGGTTTTTACTTTGCATCATTTTAGAAAAAGCATCAGCAATCAAAATGAATAAATTCGGAGAAAAAGGGTCTCCTTGACGACGACCTCTAGCAGCAGTAATAGAAACAATAGATTCCCCATTAATAATGAAGGAATAAGAGACGGATGATACACAGTCCATAATGAGATTGACCCAGCAGCCATCGAATCCCATAGTCAAAAGAAGTTTGTTGAGGAAGTTCCAGTCAACTCTCTCATACGGCTTGCTCATATCAAGTTTTATAGCAACTATCCCCTTTTACCCCCTTCAAACGATATTTCATAGAATGAAAATTTTCCATAACAATGAGGGTGTTATCTGTAATTAGGCAACATGGCACAAAAGCACTCTGGTTTTCTAGTAACAATATAAGGGAAAAATTCCTTCAATCTAATCACAATAGCGTTAGAAACAAGCTTAAGAGCGTTACATAGAGCAATAGGGCGAAATTCAACAACTTTTGTAAGCTCTTTGACTTTCGGGATCAAAGCAATGTTAGTCTTATTCACACCAGCGGGGAAAAAAACCATGAAGAATACTACTAATAAATTCACTAACATCGTCGTCAACAACATGTCGGAAACATTGGTAAAAAATGACATGCATACTATCAGGAGCCTTGCAAGGGTGCATGTGTTTGAGAGCAGCACATATCTCCTCCTTAGTAAACATTCGAAGGCGAGCACAGTTACACTCATCAGTAATAATAGAGGTCACATGTTGGAGGACTTCTTGAAAGTTCATTTCACTTGGATGAGTAGAGGTAAAAATATTACTGAAATAAGTAGCAAAAATCTACTCCACATCCTCCATATCTTCACGCCAAACACCTTGCTCATCTAGGAGGCCCTTCACATAATTTATCTTCCGACGTTGGGAGGCTTTATGATGAAAGTAAGAAGTATTTTTGTCACCGTCCTGCATCTCCGAAACTCTGGAACGTAAGTACCAATAGGCCTCGTATTTTTCATTCAAGCCATCCAAATTCTTTTCAAGAGCAGCACATGTAGCACAATTATCATCCGTTATGGGAGTTTTTGGGCTTTGAGCAAATCTTTTTCATCTTTTTTAATTTGTTCTCCCAAGTTATTAAGCTTCACAACACTCCAATATTTTACTTTAGATTCATAATTTGAGAGCCGAGCATTGCTTATATGGTGGATGAGTCTGTAGAGGAAAATAGTAGTAGGTAGTAGCTATATGTATTGACAGTTTTTTGGGTCGGGATACGTGCTGAATTTTTAACTGCTCGTATCAAAGGGTACTTGCATGTCTGAATACCCCGTTATTAACACCCCTATATTGTAATGGTGAATAATGAAAGTGGTAAAAATGAAGAAAAAAGAAAGAAAGATTACTATTACATATGATAAGAGTAAAATAATTCCGGAACTATAAGTTAGAAGGATCTTGTAGATGGAATGGAAGTCAATATTTTTTCCGTTTATGCTTCCGGGGTGACAGGTACAATCCAGATTAGTGTGAACCAAATTAACCAACCTTATTTAGGATGTGTCATTTTGAGTGCAACATATCACGAATGACATCTGACACCCCCAAAAACATCGCTAAGCAGCAACAGTGGGTTGCGCCCTGTGATGGCCCAACGACGGCCCTGCTGCCATAAGGGAACTGGTGGCCCAAACGAGCTTCAGATGGGTTCAAACTTTGGGGTCTGTCATATTTTGGGCAAATAAAGATAATGATCGAGCCACATTTTGGATATAAGGCCCAAAAATAGGAGATGGTGCTGACCATTTTCGGTGGTGCATTGGAAGGTTCTAGAAGGGCCTAGCATGGCCTTAGATGAACATATGTGTAGTAGAGCATGTGTCTAGAATGTATTAGGAAGTACATTGTGTAAAACTCTCTGATTGAGCAGGAAAGGAGCTTTCTAGATTTAGGAGAAGGTAGGATGGGGGCCTATAAATAGGCAACCCCATTCATTTGCGCATAGCATCCAACACTTGTAATCTCGATCAGTCTAAGAGCATTCCTTAAAAATCTTCTCTCTAGCAATTTTTTCTACATTTAGCCAAATTTTATAGCCACTTAGCCTATCAAAGTTAGTCATGTGTCTTGACTAGTCTTCTGAAGGGAGTGTGAAGCTAGTAGGCCGCGTGCATACGACTAAGGAAGCTAGTAGGCCGCGTGCATACGACTAAGGAAATTAGTCCGCACGTGATAAACAACTTTTGCCTTGTAAGCAAGCCTAGTAGTAATGACAACTCAAAATAAATTATATTCTTTTGTAGGTTAACCACCATTCCATGTTTAGCTAATACATATAAGAGTATGGTTAAATACCAAATGGTTGTTACCGAATAACAGAGATGGAGGGGGTGATATCCACACTAGTGCAATTTTTAAAATGTTCTTCCTATATATATTGATTTTGTAAAGGAAAAATTGATTGACGTTTAGTCCTTTTTTTTTTTTGTAATCTAACATATTATCTCGTTCTCAAGCACCTATTGTTGGTATTTCTCACCACCCTACCTCGGTCATGTGCGTGCAAAAAGGGAAGAGCGCATAAGAGGCTTGCTTGCTGGCTGACTAACTAAGTTTATGTGTCTCTATCGGCAGGAGTGCAAAGATTGATCGCATATTATTACTTCACTGGGATCCCACACGAACAACCACTACAAGAAAAATGGCAATAATAGCAATGTTGCTTTAAAAATTTCTGAAACTTTCATGTAACTTTTTATATGAACACCAATCTCAAGAGAAAATAACCCTGACATATTCATGGGTATATCATCTGGACAACAATTTTCAGAATAACATGTTCAAGTTACAATTTCAAATGTATTTTCCCAAACTCCAGAAAAACCTACTTTCTTAATTATCTTGAACTCAAACCAATACATATAGAAGTCCCAAGTCCCAAACGAAAATATTTTATGAAAGAAGCAAAAAGGTGTATGGCTTTTCCAAGATGGATCAGCCTATATTCTCCAAAAAAGTG
Organism: Beta vulgaris subsp. vulgaris; assembly: GCF_026745355.1. Classification (NCBI taxonomy): domain Eukaryota; kingdom Viridiplantae; phylum Streptophyta; class Magnoliopsida; order Caryophyllales; family Amaranthaceae; genus Beta; species Beta vulgaris. The sequence continues at coordinate 59,185,162 of NC_079209.1, forward strand.
TCTTAATTTAGCATTTAGTGTCATTAATACTAAATAACAGATATGGAGGGACATTGCTACATCTAACCGGTGGGTAATCTACCCACTACTAATTGAGTTGGATTCCACTATCATCACTTATCATTGTTCTCTATTAGTGGTGGGTATATTACCCAGTGGATAGACTAATTACTTTCCGATATGGAGCGATAAGCGCACTAGTACAATAATGTCCTTTTATTGTTTTTGTAAAGGAAAAACTGTTTGACATTTACACGGTGTTTGGTATAGAAAATTGTGATGTAGGAAATGATTCAAATAACTGTTTTCATTTTTAATTGTTTGGTATGAGCTAATAAAAAAAAATGCTATTGTTGGAATCTCTCGCCAAACTCCCTCAAATTTTATTATCTCCTTCTCAAGCAGCTACTCTTGGAATTTCTCATCCCTCCCTCAATACGTACGTGTAAGGTAAAAGCGCACAAAGAGGCTTATTTGGTGGCCTAACTAAGTTTACATAGCTCCATCAATATGGGTCCAAAGGCTGATCACATATGGCATCCGAGCATCAAGATTCTTCATTATTCTTACTCAACACAATGACAATGTAGCTTAAAAGTTTTTGAAACTTCCATGCAACTTTTCAAATGAACACCAATATGAAGAGGAAAACGCATGAGATATTCATTGGTAGATCCAATTGGACAACAATTTCCAAAGGAATATGTTCAAGTTGCTATTTCAAATTTATTTTCTTGAAACACGTAGAAGCCCCAACTCCCAAGTCCGAAACCAATCAATTTTACTCGAAAGAAGCAAAAAGGTGTAGAGCTTTTCCAAGAAAGATCCGCACATGTGCTCCAAAAAGTGTCTTAATTTAGGCAGCTCGAGTAACAGCAGCATGTATAGCATCTGCAAGATGGGGGACAGTTCGAGAACTCAAACCAGCCATGCTTATCCTCCTGTAAGCAATCAATATTCAAAAAGCAGTTGTCATAAACGATATCTCAATCAACTTTTGTGGCATCATATAACATCTAGAGCATGAATAGTCTCTGTTCAATAATCTCCTCCCCCCAACTCTCAAGGCTCTAACCCACCTTTCTCCTTACAACAAAGGCCCTCTGGAGAACTGTTTGGTGGGGAACAAGACTACAAGAGAGAGAAAGAGGGGTCCCATAACAAATGAACCTATCAAATATCCTATACTCTCCTTTCTTCACCACCAAACAATTCTCCAAATAGCATCTCTTTTCTCAAATAACCGGTAATACTTCTAAAAAAAAAGTAACACGAGCTTGTAGCACAGAATTGACAATAAAGATTATGAGTAGGAGAAGTATCCCCCAGACTAAATATGTTAAAGTACACTTCTAGTCAATCGGAACATAGTAGCTGTAGACCAATATCTATCAGGAGATCATCAGCACAATACATAACAAAAGATCCTGAAGAGTAGCGCTATTTGCTTTTTGTCCTTTAGTCACTCTCTGCCACATTGATACGTGTGTGCTATGTATGTTGAAAAATGAGGAATACATTCGAATGATGACAAAACTCCTCGATAAAGAAACAAATCTTCTTACCCATCAGATGTCATATAGATATGGTACTCTGCCCTCATGAAAGTTACTTGATCAGCATTCAAGCCTGTGAAAGTGAACATTCCAATCTGCTTGATGATGTGACTCCAGTCTCCAGGTGTACCTTTCAAAAAGATTAGCAACTCTTTAAGCATATTACTGAAAGATCGTCTGCAAACAAAAAAAGTGAACGATTCTATTTGAATGGTCTCAACTTTTAACTGATGCATTGCATTGATAGGATTGAAAAGGTGAAAAATATACCATACATATCACAATCCAAGGACATCAGCATTCAAGACAGAAAGGATACATAGAATTCTTTAAAGAAGATATGTAACCTAAATCCAAGGACCAGATAGAAGGGAACCAACCAACAAGAATCTGTATTACAGACACTTGTCCTCACTCCTCACCTCTAGCATTTAATGCATCAAAAAGCTGCTGGCGCATGCTGATAATTCGATCTGCCATTTCCTTAAGCTCAATAGTCCATTCATCATATAAACTCCTGAAGACAATGAACATCGAGGTTGAATAAAAAAGCATAAATGATAAAACTATTTATTGAAATCCGATGGGATCTGTGAACATCACATAACAACTTTCAGATTATCAATTAAACTAGCTTTGTCACAGTTTTTAAGACACACCTTGACTACTAATATCTCACATCACATATTGATGATTATAATTTACAGTTTATAATCCAAAAACACACATGAAAACAGGTCTAAAGGATCACATGTGATACTGTTTTCTCTTATATATTTAAAAAAAAATTACGGTTAACATTGATGAACTTTGACCTTGAAAAAGCTAGATCACCATTAGTAATGGGCAAATTATAGTACATGCTGACATATTATTCAATCAGAGTATACTGATTCGAACTCAGTAACTTTGTTAAGAAGACAACACTCCAATTAGTAGGAAAGGTATAGACTTATCAATCTATTATACACATAAAAAGAAGTTCAAGTTGTCCAATAGTTTTCATGTTGCTCCTAAAAGTGCTAGGGGAATATGATCTCTGATCACTTTATTAAGCAAATCTTTGTTTGTCAAATTATAGACAAAGAAAAGACATACTTGTCTTTAAGGATGCTGGCTACAATGGACGCTCCATGAAGAGGGGGATTGGAGTACATGGGCCGGACCACAAGCTTCAGCTGGCTTTCCACCCTGCTAGCAACATCTGCTGTCTTGCAGACCTACAAGTGATATCATATAAGCTATGAAGAGACATCACTATTGTATAATGTTTTATTCTTATGCTGCAGCAAAACATCAAACACAATAAAAAAGAAAGAGAATATGATTATGACATTAATTTTCCCCTTTAAGGCTTAACTATAATCATCACATAAGCCAAGCCCTCTGCAATTAGAAAGAGCATATTAGAGTTGAAATATCTTATGGTTCAAATGTCTCACAATCCCAAGGGCACCAACACATTCCACATAAAGACCCGTATGTTTCGCGTAACTTTGAATTATGAACCTAACATTTCATACATTCTTAGAAAGTGTGTATTAGAGTTTAAAATGTCTTACAATGCTAAGGGCACCAACACGTTCCCCATAGAGACCCATATTTTTTGCGTAACTTTGAGCTATGAAACATTCACCTCCATCTGCAACAAACATACGAACAGACTGTGCATCTTCATCAAGGCTGCCACTTGCAAATCCCTGCCATACAAATCATCTTCATTTCAATATCATTATATTCAATCCAACAACTACTTACTTGATTGACAATCTCATCTACATCAGAATCTAGAAGAGTAATATTACCTGGTAGGCACTGTCAAAGAAAGGTAACAACCCTTTTGACCTCATCAACTGTCTTATCTGTTCCCATTGTTCCAAGGTTGGATCAACACCAGTTGGATTATGAGCACATGCATGGAAAAGCACTATTGCTCCCGAGTCAGCAGCATTAAGATCCTCCAAGAGACCTATTTTAATTGAAACAAAAGTAACTAGAAAAGTAAGCCACTTCTAATCAACAATGATATATAGACTCGGTCAAAAGAAACACAAGGTAGGAAACTATGATAATTTCAAAATGAACTCAGCACAAGAAATTCAAACCTTGTAAGTCTAGACCCCGAGTTGCTGGGTCATAGTATCGGTAACCCTTTACATTTAGCCCTCCACAGGTGAAGACTTTCGGATGGTTTCCCCATGTTGGTTGTGGAATGTATATTGTGCGCTGAATACAAGTATACAGGTGAGTCTCACCTTCCCGTCAGTATATTTGTTTTAAAGATGATAAAGTAAATCATGCAAATTAAACATACTTGGTTGTAATGCCTTGCAAGAAATTCAGTTCCAACCCTGAGTGATCCTGTACCAGACAAACACTGGGCAGAAGCAACCCTGTTCTCCAATATGGCAGGGCTGTAGGCAATGGGAACAGTGAGCAACATAAGACAAGACACTACCATAAAACCAAGATAAACAACAAAGAATTGAACCACAAAATGAAGTTTGTAAACATTTGATATTATTTCCGATATCAACATAAAGAGGCCACATCAATAAGTAAAGGTTAAACATATACTTCCTCCGTTTCATATTACTCGCTACACTTCTCAATTCACGGACTTCAATTTTTAGAGAAGAGAGAGGTAGAAAGTAAAAAGAAAAGGGACCCATGTGAGAAGAGAGAGATAGAGAGAGTTTATTGCCCAAAAAAAAAAAGTGTAGCAAGTCATGTGAAACTTTCCACAATGGAAAGTGTAGCGAGTATTATGAAACGGAAGAAGTATAAAGCTTCTTAGTTCATTAAGCATTTTTCAAGGAAAGCAAACTTAGGGTTACATTAAAATATAAGCATCATAAAGAGTACCACTCAGTATAGACATTCCCACCACAGCACCAACCAAAAGTAGTTGCCACATTGTCATAACTATATTCTCATAGAGAGTTTTTCCTGGTTCATCTCGGATATGAACAAAAATTGTTCAAAATTGTTCATATCAACAAAAAAAAAAGCTATCATATTGAATATGAAAATAGTATTGTGAAACCAAAATATCATTCTCATAACTCTTAGTATACCTCATAGAACGCACTCATATCATATGTTGGTTTCGATATGATACTTATTTAATCAATGTACAACATTAAGGATTCAATATACAGCTAATATATATTCAATATACATTCGAAAATTGAACTCAACAAATTTTTGTTCATATCCGGGGATTTCTCATAAACTTTGTCCTTGAAAAGTAAAGTTGAAAGAACACAAGGAGTACTACATCAAGAGAGACAACCCCTTTTGTCGAACATCACAAGATAACTACTGCAATCATTTCCAAGACATAATTTACGCCGAAAAAACTCAAAATAATGAAATAAAACTACAACAATCAACAATAAGAAACTTCAAAGGATCACCTGTCAGCACCAAGAATGAGCTTAGCAGACAACTTATAGAAGTCCACCAATCCGAGAATCGGAAGATATTCCTTCACACGCGACCTTCAAATAATTCGAACCACAAATGAATCAATTCTCACAAATAAACACACAACAACCAAATGTGGTGCCAAAAATCCAAATAATCACCTAATTACACCAACACTTACGGATCATTAACCAATTTTTGCTCAGCTTTTCTAACAACATTCAACACAAGAGGTTTTCCTTCCTATCATCCATAATAATCACAACTTCAAATAAATTTCCATAAATCATACAAAAACACAATTAAAATAAATAGATGAAATTGTAAAAGAAATGCACCTCAGTTCGATAAGCACCAACTCCTAGATTCAACTTTACAGGACTAGGATCCTTGTTATAAGCAACAGTGACCTAATATTTCACAATAATTCATCAAAATTCATCATCTCATATAAAAAATAAACGTGATCAATCATATTAACAAACAAATCAAACGAAAATTAAAAATAAAAAGTTAAGAAGATCAGCAAACGAAATCGATGATAGAATAACAAATAGAGTATAGAAATTAAATTACTCCTAGAATAGGATCTTCGGGAGCTTGAACGACATTAGCGAAAATGGAATCCATGAAAGAGTTTTACAGTTATCAAATATGGAGAGATTATGAGATTTTAGAGGTTTAAGAGCTTAAGTAAAAGGTTGTTTTGTAGTTGTATAGTGCAGGAAATCGGTGGGCGCAGCGGTAATTGATCACGTATTTTGTAAAATGTGTGCTTTGTGTATTGTGGCTTGGGGAAGAGGAAAAAGCAGAGCAAATAGTAGTGACGCCAACTTTCATGCTTTTCTGCACTTTTTTAAAACTCGTTGTTGTTGCATGACGTGGCAACCGGCTAGGCGTTGCTTTTTGTATTGTTGCGTTATATAGCGAACTAGGTTAGTACCCGTGCGATGCACGACTGTAAAAAATTATAATATATGGTTGTTTTTAATAATAAATGTATAATTTGAAATTTGACTTAATTAATGCTTAGTTATAAACAATATGAATCTCGTAAAAAAAATAGTATAGATTGTGTAATAAAAACTATTAAAATGGACTAATTATTACTCTACACATCGTCTTAAATTAATTGTCACAAATGTCTTTTTAAGTTGTTCATCTATTTGTCACATGCTTTTTAAGGAATCAATTGTTCCAATTTTACACCAATTATTCGTCCTATTATATTACCCTCTAAAAAAATTGTGTTGTTTTTCAGTTATTTTAAGAGAAGAAATTTATAGTATAATAATATGATACTATTATTATTATTCTTACAGGCTATTAGGAAATAAGTTTATGGTTAACTGAGGATTTAAGTTTAGGCTAGGAAATTATGGTGACTTTTTAACGCAGAAACACTCTAGTTTAAACAATAACAATTCGTATCATACTACATAGGCATTCAATACCGAGCATATATATATTATAAGTTCACAAGGTCCAAAATAATTTCCAACATCCAACATCATTATAACCTAAGAAATACCAAACAATGCTTTTAAACCAAATTTTGGATGACGAAATAATAGAAGTTTCTCAAAGGATAAAACACAACGGCAAAAACTTTCATAACACAATGATGAGTTTGCTGCAATGATCACTCATCATCATTTTCAACCTTAACATATTTTTTCTTTTTGGTAGTTGATAGTCCAATATTGACTTCATCTAATCCAACATCATTTGTTCGTTTTGTAGAGAAGGTAGGTGACAATTCACAATTCTGTCAGAAAATGATTGTCCCTCGTAATTGAAATTGGAGCCTGCCAATCAATCGGAAATATTGATTAGTGAAAAAAATAATACTATCAAAACTAATGGTAAGATATAGGTTTAATGGATCAATAAGTCATGAAGTTTATGAAATTCATCACACAAAGAGGTAGAAGTTTGAGATTTCAATTGTGTAAATATTGAGGAATGACAATCTTCTTGATTTTTGTTAAGCCTGAAAATGAAATAATCAAGTTTGGAATGTTAGTTTGAAGTTGGACAAATCTATTACTATAAGTTTGCTAACCCTTAAAAGAAAATAATGAAATAAGAAGACAACACACGAACTTGTCTTTGAATACCTTAGCTTCATCAATAGCTTCATCAATAGCTTCACCAAGAAACACTCTGGTGGAATATAGTGAACACGATAATGTGTTTTCGCTTAGTGAACATAGAAATTCAAAACATTACTAATTAATAATAAGCTTGAGTATTTTCAACCAAACTAAATATAATGTGATATTTAAGTGCATACCCATCCATTTTTAAATTTTGGCAAATTGAATCACAATGTATGAAAGAAAAAAAAATGTTATATAGGAATTGCCACGTACACATAGTATATAATAATTAAAAAATATCATTAACTTAGTACAGTAGAAACTTGATTAGCAATTTATTTTTCATATTACCTTTTCATCAAGAAAAACCATTTCTATACTCCCATCCTCATCTGGATTTGCAAAACTTGGTATTTTCCATAGGCGAATGATTCTGATTTTGATATTCCAAGAATCCTTTATAGGAGTAATGTCTCCAACGAAATGATGCTCTTGGTTCATCAATCTGTTAACATAAAAAAAATTAAACATTCAATAGCTCTTCAAGATATTATGTAGAAGATGATATGAGTATAATAGTTAGTACTTTGCTAATAAGGAAATATAGCAATATGGAAAGAGAGGAAAAAAAAATGAAAGCGTACTTTTTTTTCTTGACGGAAGAGAGAGACGGATATAGAGGGGCATAGAGAGAGAAATATGCAGATTCAAGCATACAATTTATGCTGTCAAAATGATGTATTTTATCATTTACTATAGAAGATTAAGGGTTTTTTTTTTTTTTTTGCTGTTTTTTGTGTTATCAATAAATAAATGTTGGTTTAAGGAGGATAGAGAAAGTTATGGGCGGGAATTATAGAAGATTAAGGGTTTTATTTTTTTGTTGTTTTCTCTATTATCAATAAAAAGCTGGTTTAAGGAGGATAGAGAAAGATATGGGCGGGAATTGGGCCTTCCTTTTTTTAAGGGGAAAATTCAAGAGGGAGAGAAAAATTAGTTGTAAAATAAAAGAGATAACAAATGCTGGTTTAAGGAGGTTAGAGAAAGATATGGGCAGGTATTTTATCATTTACTATAGAAGATTAAGAGTTTTTTGTTTGCTGCTTTTTTGTGTTATCAATAAATAAATGCTGGTTTAAGGAGGACAAAGAAAGTAATGGGCGGGAATTATAGAAGATGAAGGGTTTTATTTTTTTGTTGTTTTCTCTGTTATCAATAAATTAGTTGTAAAATAAAAGTATTTACTCTTTGGAACTTTATAAAGAAGAGAAGGAAGGGACTTTCTAGTAGGTAATTGATTTGGGCAGGAATTAGGAGAACATGTGCATGCCACCTAGGATAATTTTGGGGGGAAAACTGAACCATGTTTTCTCTTTTAGTATATAGTAATAGATGAGTGGTTAAGGGTCTCTTGCTCCTTAATTAATGTTTCAGGTTCGAACATTGGGTATGGAGAAAATCTCAACTGGGACTTGGGAGGGATGTTGTCCTTTAAGATACTCATGCAAACTCACGAAAGATATTAGTTCACTTGTCAAAGGCATGAGAAACTCCTCGTAGTAGGACCAAACAAAAAATTGTTGCGTTTTATTTTATCGGTGGATGCTAAGTAGCTTAGTTGATGAAATCTAATGAAGATGGCTTCGATCATATCTTGTCTATATAGCGCTTATTGATGACGATAAACAAAAGAACAATAGACCTACTAGATTAGAACAAGTTTACAAGTCTATGCACTCGACTGTATTCAGGGGTGGACTCAAAAATATATTTTAGAGGGAGCTAAAAATGTAATTTGTATTTTTGGAGGGGGACAAATATAAAAATTAAGCTATTTTATTTTTAAAAAAAATTACATTTTCAACCTTGATTTTTAGGAAAACTTAAGAGTTGGTCGGGGAAGGGACTCCCACCGATCCACGTGATGTTCCGCCACTGAGGGTATAGTACACCCAAAGTTAAATTTTGCTTATTTTCTCATTTGCGATTCTCTTATTTACTCATTAAGAAGACTTCAAATGAGCAATGAGTAAGAGATAGCATTGAATCTAGGTGTATGATAAAGTTCCTACTTATGATGTTGTAATGCCTAAGGAGGTTATTGTTTTTGAAAAATGCTAGTCTATTTGATTTTCTCTGCCAAAAATGATATGGTTATATAGAAGGATTGAACCTTCAAATCTCATGAAAAGGTTCACTTATTATACAAGGAGAACTAAGTAAGAAGCTCTATTTAATTGGTTGCATAATCTGAAGATTTAGGGAAGTTGTATTTCTCATGTTATTGCCACGGTGCCACCAAAGAAATTCATATCTGTTTCCCATTTTCTTCTCATAAGTTGAGGTAAAAGCACTATAATACTTGAATACAACCAAGCTTCTTCTAGCATGACATTCTTCAAATTTAGTTACAAATTACCACAACACTATAAGGTACAACAGAATACCTACAATGTCAATAGATACATGAACTTTTAAAATGGAGTTCTCAAATAAACGTCAGCCATTGACAATTTTAAAAATGAATACTCTAATTTTCAATGAACAAGATATAATTGATTGATGAACAAATAACAAGAGACATTACAAATACTTGTCTCTTTGACATCTCAAAAGACATCTTACTGAAAGTAGAAGCTTACATATACCAGTAACTTGAAGGCCTATAAAATAGTGGGGGGAGAATTAGCAATGAAAATAACTACATCTAGTATTTGGAACATAACAAAAGCCACAATCTATGCAATTCACAATCACAAGATCACACAATACATTAGTCTAGCTATATCATTTTGCTGATGGTTCATCGCTTCTTCCTTCTGTATGCATTACTCCATGACGAAGAATTTCTTAGGTAGAGAACTCGAGATTAAGCTTAGAGCTTAAGCTTAAGTAATCTAGATGGCTCTCTTTTACTTTTTCTAAACAAGGATAAGATCTCTTTCTCATTCTTATCTTTCCACTGCATTGTTTGTAGTAGTCTTCTGATCCCACCACGTTTTCTATTATCCTGCAATTTAAAGCCGTAAACATAAGTCAGCTTTGTTCCTATGTGTACTGTAATGTGTATGCCTACAGAAATTTCTGGTAGAAATTATGAAATTAGCTCAATGTGGAACTTGGTTCCCCATAGAACAGAGAGAAAGAATTGGAGTCGTCGTGTAGGGACTGTACCAAGTGGATTTACCAAAATGTTTCTTCTTCACATGTTTGGTAGAAAACCGTTCTCCAGATAGCCAGACTCAAAAAAACTATGGCCATGTTTGGTAAATGGTTTTTTCATTGGCTTTTGGCTTTTCAATTTGATCAAACAGCCAAAAAAACTGTTTGGTTATTAGCTTTTTGGTTGGCTGAAAAGCTGGCTTTTAAGCCAAAATGAAAAAGTTGTTTGGAGTAGCTTTTTGGCTTGGTTTGTTGGCTTGTTGTCCCACAAACTCTCTAATAAACAACCACAACTAATTTTACCAAACACTTTTGCAACACAGCTGGCTTGAACATCCAACTCAAAAGTCAATGCATACAACCAATGCTTCCAGCCAGTCAAACAAGCCAACTAAAACAACCAACAACCAACAACCAATTGCCAAACAACCCTATAGATGCATTATGAGTATTTACCTGGAAATGGAAAGACGGATTCCTTATTAACTTGGGTGCAACTGAGAATTCATCACGCACAGGCATGACTGAAATATAGTTGATGCAAAATATGGTTAGATATCGTCGGCCAAAAAGGAGTAAAATCGAGTTTCAACTTAAAGAACAGAGATTGTGTTACCAGTAATTTCTTTGGTTGTAATGTCAAGTGGTGACCTAGGACTTGTACCTAGACTTATCTTGTTAGAGCTTGTATACATGAAAAGTGGCATATCTTCAACAGTCTTGAACTCTTGCTCACTGATTATGCTGCCAACAGTTGGCTGATTAAGTTCCCTGAACAAACATAAGATCTCATCTCACATGCAAAATCCTGATGAATAGAGAAAAATAATTCTGTTTACTAGGGCTGTGTTTGGTTCATACATCGAAGGAAAACATTTTGAGCTGGATCCTGTCTTCAACGGAAAGTATACAGCCTAATTAAATGGAGAATTTGTTTTCCTGGAAAATGATTTTCCTTCAACCAAAGTACCAAACACAGCCTGTTAATGTCTTACATAAATTCACATAGAAAAAAACTCAAGATATAGCTAGTACCTCAATTGCAAGCTCGATTCTTTACTTGAATCAGCTGTTTAAAACGAACATCAATATATTAATTCCAACTTCTTTTCATAATCAAAGTTTTAAAAGTTCAAGGAGAAGAATGCATGTGCACACGCACACGCACACACACACACAACATACACGGTGGTGAGATATATCGTGGGTAAAATCTTGGCAAATCTGTACTCCATCGAATTTTAGTCAGGGTGAAGTTGTGATTGTATTGATCACATGAATCAAGTTTCTGTTTCAACACCAAGAAATTAATATATATAAACACGAAAATTACATCCATATCAACAGTTAAACATCAAGAAGCTCTAGGCTATGTTCCGTTCAACTTATTTCAAAAACTTCTGTTAATTCTTATCAGAATCAGAGCAGAATACACCAGAACCAAAAAAAATGTTGGTGAACTTATTTTGGATGAAGTGAACATAGTCTTAGGCTCTTAGCCTTTGTATTACTAACTTGTTTTAGACAGTTGATTCGGCGCTCAGCTTCAGTAACTCGGTCACTCTTCTGAATGCAGCAATCAAGATTTGCAGAAACACTTCCAAGGTGATCCACAACTGTAACCACTGCCTGACACAAGTACTCTCTTGTGTTGTCCAACACACTGCATTACACAGAAACTGCACATATTTAGCCCAAAAGGAATCATGTTTTCCCAGTTAACTTGTGCACATGAGTTAGGAAAACTACAACTCACATTGCCTTGTCCTCAGAATTCAAGTATGATTTTTCACAATAATCAGCAGCATCATGAATCTGAGCTCTCAATTCCCTTAGCTCCTACAGAGTTTTGTGGTATTGGAGAAAATTATTTACACATAAGCAACACTTTCATGGTAGTGCAAGTGCTCAATCTAAAGTTGTCGATTGGTAAACAGTTCGGGTGCAGGTTTGCTAGGAGGTCCAAAGTAAAATTCTCATCAAAAGTTCCACTTTCCTAGCTCGAAAGTGGTTTAATACTCTATCACTCCCCCTCATGCAGGCTCTAATACGATGTCAAAAGACCAACTCAACCAAGAGCTTAAGCTGATTGTTGGAGTCCCAAGAATAGTTTAATACTCTATCAATACGCACTAATTTGACAGAAGCTTAGGTCAAGTAAATGAACCATAAAGGAGGTGATAGTAGGATCCTTGTTATTTTTATTTCTCCAAATGATTATGAAAAATTTATATCAAGTAATTAAACATCAAATAATTAAGTTTTGATGAAACTTTAAGCTTATAATAACTCAATGCAAACAAACAGAATAATTCTTAAAATACTTTACTTACTAGTTTACTACTAATAATAAAAACAAGATGTAAATAATAAACAAACTCCAAAATATAAGAAAAAGAAAACAGAAGTTACCTGAAGAGACTTAAGGAAACTAAGTGAGTCATCAGAATCACCTCCTAGATTGCCATATGCATGGATACCTGACTTCAACATTCTCTCTCTAAAACACACACTCTCTCTCTTATAGTTTTCAAAAACAAGATGAAGAATATATGATGGTAAAAGCATAGTAGTATTATATAGAAAAAATTGACAAGAATAATCCATACTATCATCGTTCCGCTCAAAATACTCTTAACTGTGGGTTATTCTAGAATAATCCAAACGATTAGGAATACTTTCTCAAAATAATCCAAATTTTTAATTATCTTATATATAATAGACCCAAAAGGGATCATAGTAGGGAAAAAAAATAAAAATTTGAATTATTTTGGAAAGGTACCCCAAATAGTTTGGATTATTCCAGAATAACCCAAAGTTGGAATTATGAACGATCATGGTTGGAATTATTTCTATCAATTTTTCTTATATAATATATATTTTTTCATTTTCTCATCCTCAAATAATTGACATGTGTTTTTGTTTGATAGGTGAGAAGATTAAGAGGAAACTATAGGCTCGTGATTGATCTAGTAGTCAGTGACAAATATCACAATGAATGCAATAGAAACAAACAAAATAACACATGGTCCAAAAAATCCAATTCTTCAACCGTTATACAAAAGAAATTTAATAAGATATGCAGCACCCGTGAACTTGTGCTCCCTTTGATTACATTGTTTGTTTTGTGATTCAGGAAAGTACATTTGTGTATTATTTCAGTTTGATATTTTAATTAATGATATTCCTTTGTTCCTTAAAATAAAGGACATTTTCAGCAAGGTCTAATAAATGTTCACTAGGGAGTATTCTTACTGTGTTACTATTCCTTAAAATACAGGACATTTTCACTAAGGTTTAATTAATGCTCACTTAGTCAGTAGCATTCTTACTAGGTTACTATATATACCTTATATTGTATATAACAAAAAATTGTTAATAATACTACTTTTTCAAGTATAACCATAAACAAGAGGTTACCATTGAGAATTGAAATTAAGTTTGGCTACCAAAGAAAAAAAGCCGGAACTCAAGGTTACTATTGAGAATTTCCCATATAATAATAGTTTGTCCTACTTTCACTATACTATTTAATTGCATCCGGTTATATTTTTACACATTAACCTAAATTTCAAAAACAAGATTGTATTATAGCCTTTGTAATTAATCATGTATTTATATATATGTACTCTTTTAAATTCGAGGGTTATTATATTGATCAATAATTCATATTATAATTTACTATGCAGAAAATTTAAAGTACTAAAAGATTATTTCACGAGCATACTCCAACGCATATCTCTCTTTTTTTTTTTTCCCCACTTTTCTCAAATGTTTGATTTAACACTTCAAATTTACATTGATATAAATAATCAAAGGTATCGCTCGGGTCAACAACTAGTTTACATATATAAGTTAAAAACACTCGTCCTAAAAGGCGGTAAAAGCTAAATGCATACATGAGTAGAACAAATTTCCAAATTTATTAAATGTGACAAAAAAATCCTATCACCAGTGATGACTGGACTAAGAAACACCATGATCACTGTGAGTCTGTACTTTGTTCTTGAACAATGTAGCTAATCAAGCTCTACAACTTGTTCATTTGCTTCACTTCTCAAGTTCTTATAATCAATCACCAGCCATGCCCCGATGACGTCATGATTGAAAGAAAAATATGACGAGCCACATCAAAGGTTTTATTATATAAACCAATAAACCCCAACAATCAATATGGCAATTAGAAGCCACAGTAAGGCAACTAGAAATCAACACATGACAGGGCTATCAAACTAATATACCAATATGCAGCAGCAAATGTCACTAACAAGCTTGAAGTCAATGCTAGAACACCACCACAAAGGATAAAGTGCAGCACAAACACATATAACAGCAAACGAGAGAGCAGGAGGAAAAAAATGTATTTTAGGAATAAACAAATAAATCTGGCCGGTGGATTTTAATGAATACCCACCGGCGGTAAAAATATATATATATATTTTTTTATGAGGAAGCGTTTGGATCAATCGAAAATTTTAGAAGGCTCCATGACAAATCAGAGAGAAGAGATGTTGTATTATTGTGCCTTTATTAACTACAATTACATTATTTATATATAGAACATAACATAAACTTAACCTAATAAATTTGACCTAATGGGCCTTGCCCATAGATATAGACCTACGATCCAATATCCTCTAACACAAGCTGACATACCGATTTAATTATGTGCTCCAAAGGAAGGTTTGCAGGAATTAAAAGCTGGTTGCTTTCAGGATCACTAGAATCCGAAGGCAAGGAAAAGGATGCACCGGGAGTTCCAAGGGTAACAGAGTTGTCTTGTACCTTAGTCACACCTTCAGCTTTTGTTGCTGCAAATTCTTTAGCAGGATTCACAATTTGCTCAGCCACAGAGGGCAGTGTAACAGGAGTTGAAGGTGAATCAAATGTAATGACTAAAGGCTTCGGCTGTGACGACATTGCTATAGGATCTGCAACAGATGATGTATATGTATTACATTTCTTCAGCTCTGGTTTAGAAGATGTAGGGTGGCCTCTTGAAGTTTGGCAATTAGCATTCGTAGAAGTGGATTTTGTCATGGGTAGGAACATTGTGTCCATAAAGTCTTTCTTCCTCTGCAAATTAGTTACAGAACTGTGTCTGTTATAAAATTGTGTTGTTTGGAACCCAACAGAGAATTTACGCAGTTTACTTCTTGAGTTGAAAAACTCTGAAATTTTATTCAAATGATGAAGCAATGTTTCTTTAGATTCGTGTGTTAGATCACTTTCTGGAAGCTGTAGAAACTTAATCATCTGTTTAAGCCTAACCCGGAGATGTCTGGCTTTATTACGTCGAATTGCACTTTGTGCCTGCAACAAAAAGTTAAAGATTCAAGCATTTAAAATCAAGAGTGTTTCCATTATTCAAAGTTGAACAGCAGAAACAGAAGAGATAAAAGTATGTCCCTATCTTAGTTGTAACTAATAAGCTGAAAAAAAATTGAATCGCAACTTCGCAAGTGTGGCTTCTAACTTTAGAATACAAGTACAGAGAAAAGAATTGTCAGAAGTTGAATATGTTAACTAATTTTGAAACCAAAGGAGAAGAATACAGTAAGAACACAAGCTGATAGCTGAATTACCTTAGCACAATCTTCCACTACCGCCTTTTGCAATTTAATTAGTATAGGTAAGCACACAGTCCGTCCATAATCAAACTGCAAAGTATCCACAAAACTTAGTAATGTACTGGATGATCTTACCTTAAACAAAACAAAAAAAAAAGAAATGAATTGGAAATACTCTAAACAAACAAAAGTTCATGCAGCCATGATATCAAAGTAGCCGTCCAAAAGACAAATTATCCAATACGCTAATTTCATGAATTGAATGTTTTTTCCTCTGCATTAACAGAATGTCAGATGCCCTCTGAAACTAAACAATGGCCCCATTTGATGGAGCGTGGTTTGGGGCCAATACAATCAGCTATTAGCTACGCACTAATACAATAAGCTAACAACTATCTGTTAATTGCCAAACACGGCCATGTAGAGAGTATGTTCATTGAATAAATATTGGGAGAACACCCAAACGCCTATAGAAATTGATCAGGTATATCTATATAATTACCTGTCTCATGAGAAGCTTCCGATCAGCTGCATCAATAGTTTCTGCATCAATAGTTTCAGCATGATGTAGAGTCAATAGTTAGGACTAAGGAAAATAATGTTCCAACATAAAATTTAGCAAGAATTGACACAATTGAGAAGATATGAAATTGAAACTATAAGTCTATAACAAGTACAAGTATAAGAAAATGATATAGTTGAAGGCACAGAATGAGAAGAAATAGAGAACTAGAAAAGTCTTCCACACACAAAGTTATGGAGATCTTTTTGAGAGTGAGAAAATCATTATATTAAACTGGAGCCGATCATTTTGGCCCGGCCTGATTTTGGGCCAGCTTTGGGCAGAATTTTTCGACCCACGGTTGGGCCCGGCTCAAATTTTTTTGGCTTTGGGTAAGCCAAAAACGACTTTTCAGTCTATTTTCTAGGCCGACCCGATTTTGGCCCGAAATAGTGGGCTTTGGCCCGGCCCGACCAATGGGCAAATTTTTTGCCGCGGCCCGACCCCATGATCACCTCTATATTAAACAGGCGGATTCAGAGTTTCACTTTGATGGTAAAGATGTACCCCTGAATCATTTTATGCATTGGCTGATTTTCTGAGAGATAAAATCCATAGCAAAATTATTACCATTAGTTTCATTGATCTATCAAGTAAAAAAAAAAAAAAGTAGCAATAGAATGACAAGATAATTAATATTACTTTTTTGTTTTACGCAGAAATGACTATGGCTTATGGACACTGATGAAAAACAACCACATAGCATTAGCATACCATAACATAAAATAGAAACTCAAAGTTTTTGATCAAAAAAACAAATGAAAAAGTTACACTGGACAAATTTCCACCAATGGTCCAACAGCTTAGAGCTTAGATATCACAAAGATAGGAATGTTTCAAAACTTTGTGCATAAAAGTTACACTAGACAAATTAGACAAAAAGAGACAACTTAATATATTTCATTTATGATAACAACCAAGTAAAAATAAAAATTATTATAAACTAATAATGTGAATCAAGTTGACCGTCTAACCTGCTGCAGGTTTTGCTACATAAATCGACTTGTAATAAAGAAGAATTTTCTTAATCATCTTTAAATAATCTTCCTGCATAAACGAATAGGAAAATGATATGTTACAACTTACAACCCCATATAATCAAATAAATAGAGGCAGGAAGGCAATGTTGGTCACTGTTATGAGAATTGAGAAATACTCAAATTCATCAAGTCGACGTAGACACAAGTGCTCAAACCAGAATAAAATCGAGTGGTACACAAATGGTGGGACAAAAGTTTAGTTATATGGATTCTCCAATTCACCTCAAGTACCCGTGTCAGATCTTTGACACTTGGACGTGGACACTGACACTTTACGTGGACACTGACACTTGGACACTTCATTTTGGACCAAAATTATTGAAAATTTTCATAGATTAACCGAGTCAGACACTTAGACACGTACCCATATCAGACATGGGTATAAGAGTCTAGGCAACATAGGACAAAAGATTAAGATTCCTCAAACCATACTCCCTCAATTTTAATGCGGGTGCAATGGTAAAATGTGACGATTTCTTTTTTGGACATCTAGATTCTAGACAGATGGAAGTTGCACTGCACTCGCCTAATTCCTTTAATAGCAGCTTGTTTATTAATGTTAGCCATATTAGATGGGTAGTTCAACCACTAGATAGCGTAGAAAAAGAAATTATAGCAAATACCGCCTTCGTCTTCTTTTTTAATCTACACACTTCCGTTTTGGTCTGTTTCTCATTAATCTACCCATTCTTACTTTTACTGTTCTTGGTAACATGTCCTAACTACTTTCTCCTCTTTTTCCACCCAGGTCATCACTTTTTTTAATATGTTAACCCACTTTTTAGTTTCCCTCTCCCCTTCTTCAGTTTCTTTCTCATACTTTTCTACTTCCTATTTGTTTCCCCCCAAAGCAAAGTGAGTAAATCAAAAAAAAAAAAAGAGTATATCCCAATTAGGAGTGTTAATCGAGCGAGTCGATCACGAGCAAAGGCTTGCTCGACTCGTGCTCGCTAAGTTTCGAGTCGAGTCAAGTCGACCGGCTCAAGAGTGGCTCGTTTAGAGTCTGTTCCACCTAATTCTAGGCACTTGATTATTATATGCTCTTTTTTTACAATTGTTTTCCTTTTATATAATACTAGATCAATATATTTTTTATTAGTGTTAATGTATTTATTTATTTCAAAGAGAAATTAATTAAAACAATTGACTTGCGTGCAAGGATATCGAGTTTCAAGCTCAATTGAGCGAGCTCGAGCTCACTCTACTCAACTCGATTAGCACCCTTAATTCCAATGATCTTAAATCAAAAAGCATTGACAGAGAAGTCTATGATGAATAAGGCAATCATAAGCTAAGTGATACCAAATTCAACCGAAAAACTATAATCCAGCAAGTGACTGTCCTTTACGAATTACGACAATATATATGACTAATTCCAAGATGCTTTAGATATTGAAGCATACTGCATACACTTGTTCATCACCAAATGTCCAATATTTATCGATGCACTACTTTGACTATTATTATATATTATAAAAGTTTATAATATTAAAATATATATTGAGAAGAATTCAACAACATACTTCTTCTTTAGTGGATAGATTAAATTAATCAAATATTGCATCTAAAAAAAATACGAGAAAGTATTAGAAGATAATCATCGTCAATATATCACCTAAATTTTATTTACTTCTAATACTTCTGTAAAAATGAATAATTAAAGAATCAGTAACAAAATGTGCGCATATCCAAAGAAAATACCTTGTTTGTTGCTTTGTCATACGTAACCCTTTCGAAACAAAGAGCTACGTCTTTAAGACGGCTCTGAACATTAGGGTTTGTATTATCTTTTCTGCACCATTTCATCAACGCTTTCATGATTCTGATCAACAATAAAACATTAACAGTAAACTTTAAACATCTGGAAAAAAAATTGATTATTTAACGAAAATTAACATTATGAGTATTAAGAAAGTATGAGAAAATTACACATTATTCAACACATTGTAGCGGAAGATGAGGTCTAATTCACCCTTGTTGTGATCACTGACTTCCATTGAATTTCTCTATTCGAAACTGCACTGCAAAATTGTGAGATTTTTTATTTTTTTTTTGAAGTAAAATTGTGAAATTAATAGATAAGGAATTCTTAGATTTTAATAGCTGAAGAAAATATTTTAGGTATAGAATTCTAATAGGAAAGATAACAAAAAAAAAAAGATTGTGGAGTATATATACTACTTATACTTCGTGGGTAATTTTTTTAGGGGAGAAGATACTTCGTGGTAATTCAATGGGTGAACTTAAATATAGGCCTAAGTAGGTTACAAGTTTACAATTGTGTTTGAGGAACGTGCGAGGAAATTACATTGTTGCCAATTTAGGAGATGTTTTAAATTTTAGAGTGGTCAATGAAGTAGTATTTTGGTCCGGGCCACATATCGGGTTACTTATAATTATAGCCGGCAAAATTGATCCCTACCCGTTGGTCCGACCCGAAATATCCGACCCAAACTAACGATCCAAATACGACCCGAAACCCGAAAACCCCGACCCAACCCAAACCCGACCCGAATTAAAATAGACCCCAATATGACCCGAACTCGAATCTACCCAAACCCAAATTTATCTGATCCGGAGTGACCTGAAAATGATGACCACAACCCGAACCCGACCCGAAAAGTTGTCATATTAGTTACTTTTTAAACAAATTTAAGGAAAATATTGTATTGAAATATTTTATATAATTTAGCCACTGTCCATGAATTATTTAATCTACTCTCATTAGTTTTAGATGTGTTTTATTTATTTGGGAGATTGAAAACCCGATCTAACCCGACCCGTTCTAACAACCGACCCGACATGCCCCGAAATCTCATGGACCCGATATTAACTTATCTGAACAAACCCGACCCGACATGCACCCGAACAAAAAGTTGACCCGATTATGACCCGACCAGTTTTAACCCGACCCGTTTGACCCGTTTGCCACCTCTATTTACAACTAGCAAATTACTTTTTTTTTAAATATAAATTCTATTCCCTCCGTTTCAAAATGGAATGAACAATTTCCTTTTATGTTTGTCCCAAAGTAATGGTAATGGATTGGTGAGGATTTGAACCAAACATGAAGAAAGGAAATCAGTAATTGATTATGTTTCTTGAACCCTAAAAATAATTCCTCAACATTTATCTTATTTGAGTTTTTCTTCTCTCTTTCTCATCTCTTAGCACATCAGATATGAGACCAATTTTTCTTTTTATTTATTTCTCTCTGGTTTGAGCTAGTTTTGTATGGACTTGATCCACACTAACATTATTGTGGACCAAAACCACCTTATAACATTGTGATCCTTTCTTTTAGTATAGTAACCTTTTAAAATCTTAAGTTACACTAATCTACTATTATCTAACATAGTGACAATTTTTCTATATAGTTACCACTTCTTACATTAGTTTATCATAATAAATTTTTCATTTTATAACATAGTAACTTTTTTTTCTCTCACAATCACCTTTTACAATCGACACCTACTTCTCTTTTATATAGTAGTATATACTTCCTTAGTTTCTTTTCATTTGACTATTACGCTTCCCAATGTATAACTTCAACCATTAATATCTTTAATTACCGATTATCAAAAATTATGAAAAGTACATTTTAAAAAAATACATTAAGAGTAGTCTAACAAGATCTCACATGAATATGTTATTCCTTAACTATACATCACCAAAGATAAACTAAGTGGAGTTGGTGAATAGTGTAAAAATCAATCGTTGCAAGTAAAAAGAAATGGAGAAAGTATATTTTTTTTACATAGTGACCTTTTTTTAATAAATCAAATGTACTAACATTAAGTCCACACTAAATACCAAGTCCATATACTCCCTACGTTCCAATTTAGTTGCTATCTTTGCTTTTTCACAGTTTACGAGATGCAACTTCAAACATCAATTCTCAGAGCCTCGGACCAGACATGGCATAGATAAAGTTTTGGACAGACCTTTACATTGTGGGCCCAATAATTCTGCAGGTTCTATCAAATTTTGCTTGAAAAACGTTAGCTTGAACGAGCAGAGCCCAGAAGTGGGCTTGTTCAATCCAGAGGAAGTTTGAGACTGAGGCACTGAGCCCATATACTGTACTTCTGAGAAACTAGACCAAGCCAATTTGAAAATGGGCTGGGCCTGGATGAGCCCTGGTGATACTAAACTGATCCACTTGAAAAGAGCACTACTATAATTCTTTGTAGGGTAAATTTGTTGAGAGAGCCAATGAAAAACCTTCTGATATAATTTGAACTGAAATTTACAGTTCCTTGAGCTAACTCATGCAATGACTAATGACACTAAAATGCTACTCCCTCTGTCCCATAATATAGTGCCTATTTCATTTTTAGTGGATCAAATTTTAAAATCTTTGACTAAATATTCTCATTATTTTATACAAAAAAAACCTACTCATGTGTGATCTTGTTAGATTCGTCTCAACATGTACTTTCATAATATCAACTTTTACTATTTTTTTATTAATACGGAATTGAAATATAAAAGGTCAAAGTTACGTCTTGGAGACCATGTAAAAAAGAAACAAACACTATATTATGGGACGGAGGGAGTACTTCTTTTATTCCAAAAATGTGACGGCCAATAAGCAGTAACCTGGAAACATAAGAACTAGCCCAGCATCTAGCGTCAGGGTTGCCAAAACCAGAGAGCAATCCATACCAGAAGCATCAACAAACTTTTATCCACCTTAACATTAGAATGCTCATTTTGAGTCAGAAGTCCTCCAAAGAAAGAAGAATCATGTCTGAGTATATACCGTATCAAATCTGAAAATTGATCACACACTCACCACGCTTCTCAGCGGCCTTTATAGCATTCGAGATGGGTATAGTATGGTCTAATTTTGAAGGTGGAGATTCTGAAAGTGCATATCTACGAGCTTTCTCTTTTGGAGGAACTAGTTCTGTAGTTTTCCGCTTGCTACGAGCTGCTAATGAAGCCTTCACCTGGTGAGAAGAGTGAGAATTTGAGCTCCCATACAGCCTCTCATCTTTCATATCCTCTTTGGAATCTAATTAATATAAGCTCTATTAACTCCTTAGAAGATACATGTGTTGTAAATGATTCATACATAAAACACTAAGCTCGGAGATTACCTTCCGCTCCAACTACGTGACTTGGGTTCCTGATATGAGAGTTGAGGCGTGTAACACACAACCATATTCTCTTCTCTTCAGATTGGTGCTCCGAAACAATGGGAATATGCCAATGGCCCTTCACTGATTCCTTTTTAGAGCCAAGAATTTAAACGAATCACTACAATATATTGAATGTTTAATTTGGTTATCTACAGCAACGATTGAGTCTGAGAAGTGGTTCACTAACCTGGATAACAACTGAACATGGTGGTGGCATGTGAAAGACAGGGCCAATTTCTGAGAAGCTAAACCGAACCTTCAAACAGACATACAGAGTCAGTTATAAGCAATGCTTCTTTCTGAAAAGCATATGACATGCTACTAAGGATGAGTTATGGGAAGGAAGGGGGTGGGGGGGTTACATTGCCTAGTAAATAGAGAACGCAAAATGTTTAAGTTGGGATAAGGTCTACTAAAAAAGAGAAATCCGATAAAACCTCTAGAAAATAACTTCCCTTCTTGAGAGGAAAATGAGAATCTGTCTTCCCTCAACTACTACCTCTATTCTCCGCAAGAACAAAAAAAATGAAAAAAACTCCCTCCCCTCCCCCAAAAGAAAGAAAAAGGAACTTAAAGAAAAGCATTACACAGCACTAATTAGTCACTTTGGCATCCTTTGGTCTCATAACAAAATGATTCTGGTAACAATAGATACCCCATGTATCCCTAAATGTTTGCCTTATTTCCTTTTTGAAGGTCAAAGTTACATCAAATCAGCCGTGAATTCCCATTGACATATATGAACAAATACTATCATGTGGGATCTTGTTACACTCGTTGTAACTTGTACTTCTAAAATAAGTATCAACTTTTGATAATTTTTACGGAGACGTAATTGACGATTTTCATCTCTTGGAATCGAGAAAAGTAAGTGGAGCAAACAATTAGGGATAGAGGGCTCTTTTTCAGTTGTGCAAAGTCAGTTCTGCTCACCTGATGCCTCTCTTTCCATTTTGGAAAAAAATCATTCCCTAGGAGCTGGAACGTATGATCTCTCATCTCGTCATTGGTTACAAGTAGACACTTAAATTTTATAGCTGCATACAACCAGTACCTGAAGAACCATTTATGAACATAACCAAAGATGAGTTGCATGTATAATATTAGAATATAAGTATCCTAACTCTGAAACTATCATAGCGAGAACAACTAACTCACCAATCATCATTTGATCCAGTTGGTGTTGCATAAAGTGCATCCGCATTTCTCCACCTTTCAACTAATTCCTTATCAATAGGTTTATCAAGATTGCTTCCACTAACTCGCCTATTGTGCAGGACAATAAGTGGCCATTTTGATGAAGGAAGCATTTGTCGTATCCCATTTACAATAACATTGACCTACAAGCATCATAACCTATGTAAGAGCAAAAAAGGTTGTATGAAGGGTACGAAAGAATGACAATGGAAGGCAGGAAAAGTTGGCAAAATACACTGAAAAATAGGTTTAAATTAACACATGCCTTTGAAGGTTTGAACTTTCTCTGACTGTAAAGACCAACATTGGCTGCATCTACGACAGCCTCGAATGGACCATTGTAGTCTAGCCACCCCTGCCAAGAGCATTCTATATCAAAAATATTGGATATTAACTACTACAAAAAGAAAAATAAAGAATTGAAAAGAGTGCCATACTTGAAACTTCTGAAAGCTTAAATTCTTCTCTCTCTTTATTGCTATTGCCGCAACTGATTCAGCAAATCTCTCAGTTTCTTCAGGATCAAGGTCAATCAAGGCTAATTTTTCCCAACAACATTTACATAAACCATCAGCTCCAATTGAAGTTCGTGCAACGCTCCATTTTCCACTACCTAACCATCCCTTTCCATGCCACCCACCACCAACATTTTCCATTGCTTGAGCTATCATATCATAATCCCATTTCCTTTTCCCAACTCTCGATGCTTCTTTGCCTTTAAACCATTTTTCAATCAAATCTGCAGTAGAAGGTGAGACAGACCTCACATTTGTTCTAAGTTTATGCAACACATAATACACTCGGTCAGCTTTACCAGTTTCAACACTTACTCTAAGGAGTGCCTCCATTTCAGGCTCTTCTGGATGAACATCATTCTCCAACATGTGCTCTTCAACACCAAAGGCCTTCTCAATTTCTCCACGGCTGGAAAAAACTGACAAAGCAGGACCATAAGATCTCAATTTCGGGTTTATCCCCAATGATTTCATTTGCTTCACCACATCAAAAGCCATGTCCCCATCTCCCATAGCCATTGCCATTCTAGCAACTGAAGTCAAAGTAGCCTCATTCATCTGGACCTTCTCCAAGCACATTCTCTCATAAATTTCAAACCCTTTTTCAAGGGCATACTTCTTTACATCATCGCTTACCCTAATCTCATTTACCTCTAACTTTTGAGTTTGATCTTTTCTATCCCCAACTTCATCATCTATATCATCACTATCATCATCTTCATCCTCAACAAAACCATTTCGCTCATCTTCTAAGTTCTGAGAGGAAACTGTATCTAAACTCCTACTACCACTACCACTTTTAGCAGGCCGAATAACCCCCATTGCAGCAGAAGAACACAAATACAAGAGCACAGTATAATGGTACTGCCCCATCTTTACATCTTCCTTAACCGCCGAATCATACAACAAAATGGCACCCATGACATCCCCCATTTTGGAGCACCTGTCTAGTCCAATCCTCAGATGAAACTCTGGTGAATTAGGCTTATCCTTCTTAGACAATTTCTTCTCCTTCTTTACTTTATTAGATTTATCATCTTTAATGGCTTCTCTATCTACACTTCGTCTAACAAAAACCGACTTCGAATTCGCTTTTTTATCCCTTCTTGTAGAATACCCAGGACCCTTTTGACCCTTATCTTCAGAATCATTAAAATTTCTCCTAACATCCCCATTACTTTTAACAGCAATTTTTCCCACAATTTCCTCCACTTTTCTTTCTCCCCTTCTACTATCTCTCCTATATGAAGAACTTCCAGAAACATTATCACTTCTTTTTCCAAAACTCACAGATTTTCCACTGTTATTTACTAACCCTCTCTCATTTTTTCCCTCCAAAACTCTGTCTTTCTTAAACCCAGAACCTAAATTTTCATTAATATTTCTGAAATTAACAGTTTCAGTGGAAAAATTACAGTCTAAGCTAGAGAAAGTTCCATTATGAATTGGGCTTATAACAGTCACAGGAGATTTAACTAAATAAAAATGAGGTAATTTAAGTGGAAGGGTGTGTTTGGGAGATAAAAATGCAAGAGAATTGTGAAGAGGATGAATAATTGGAGTAGAGAAACACTTACATAGATGAAGAGAGAGAATTTCCCGCCGTTGCAGAGTGTTGAAGGTAAAGGAAGAAGCCATTTGGGATTTGTGGCCGTTAACTCATCTTGCTGCTTCGGATGATTTTCTCTTTGAGGGGGAAAAGAAGAAAGAAAAAAATATGTTTGGATGTTGGAAGTTAGTCTCTATAATTTTAAACTTTTATCTCTTATAATGTATAGGAAAAGATTATAAATAATCAATATATTGTAAATATATGTCGAAAGAAATTTGATAATGCAAGTTAATTTTTTTCTTATGTATAAATAATATAAGAGGGGTAAAACGAAGTTTGTAAATAGTGTTAAAAAAGTCAATATGGTATGACTCAAAAAAAAAAAAGTCAATGTGGTAAAATTAAAAGAAATGGAGAAAGTACAAGCGAAGAGGGGTCATAAGGCTGGCAATGATGGGAGTCGAGCTCGAATTTGACTATATTCGGCTCGAACTCGAAAAGTCATATCCAAACTCGACTCGGAAACTCGCGAGCTTCAAATTTTCAAGCTCGAGCTCAAGCTCAGTTCCAGCTGCGTATTTGCATTCTTTGTAGATATTTTATGAACAAGAAATATATGATTTTTTCATATAGTTCTATTTCTTATAGGAGAAATTCCTTCACTTTTCCTTTTGGTCATTTAATGTACTTTGTCTTATATGAATTAAGTAACTTTGAGATTTACAACTTACAAGTAAGGGCCTAGTGAATAAACATTAGATTTTTTTTCCATGAGTAATGTCAAAGGAACTATTAAGAACTCTTATGCGTTGAACTTTAAATTAATTCCATGGATATCGTCCATGTAGGATAACATGTCAGAATTTTGGTTTTTCTAATAATTCGCTACTCCAAGTAGCGGTTAATAGGCCTGTCAATCAGGTCGGGTTGGGTCGGGTTCGTGTTCGGGTCAAGTAAAATCGGGTTGAATATCCCTAACCTGAACCTGATCTGTTTTAATTTTCAGGTCAATATCATCAACCCTAACCTGATCTGAAAATTATCGGGTCAACCTGACCTGATCTGTTTGACCTGATTTTTTTTAAAACGGGTTGTAAATGGGTCAACCTGAAAACCCGATTTTTTCAGGTTGACCCAACCCATATAACCTGATTTTTTTTTTTTCAAAAAATTGTATAGTTCATAATAGGCACTTGGCATTTGGGCCTTGAAATTTTATAAAAGTATTAGCTAACCAAGTTTATACTTCACATACTTCTACCAAGTTCTAGCTAACCAAGTTCATACTTGGCAATATTACAAACCAATTTAGCAAAAATTTATGAAACTATACAACCACAAGTCCACAACTCAAACAAACATTGTTGAATCTCCTCCTCCGCCTCTGATGAGAGCTCAATTTGCTCCTTGAAGTCGTCATCAGCCATATTAAACTAGAAACCAAAGTAAACAAATAAATAAAGAGCATGAAAAACAACAGAAATTGGTAATTTGGTAGGAAAAATAGAAAACAACATTAAACAGAAAAACGGCATAGAAAAATCAAACAGAATTAAATGACAGAACATTAAACAAAAAATAGCATAAGAAAATAAAACAAAAAATTTATAACAGAACATTAAACAAAAAAAACAAAAAATTAAACAAAAAAAACAGAAAATTAAAGAACAAAAAACAAAAAATTAAACAAAAAAATAGAACATTAATACTAATTGGTAGGAAAAATAGAAAATAACATAGAAAAATAACATTAAACAGAAAAATAGCATAAAAAAATTAAACAGAAAATAATGACATGCAGAACATTAAACAGGAAAAATAAAACAGAAAATTAAACAAAAAAAATAGAAAATTAAACAAAAAAACAGAACATTAAACAGAAAATTAAACAAAAAAAATAGAAAATTAATGAAAAACAGAACATTAACAGAAAATAACATAGAAAAATAAATGACAAAATACGAAAAAAACGAAAGACAAAATATGAAAATCACATAAATAACAGAAAATAAATGACAAAATACGAAAAAAAGGGTCAAAATACGAAAATCACATAAATAACAAAAAAATAGCAGAAAAAAACGAAAGAAAATAACGGACAAAATAAGAAAAAAAATTGACAAAAGAAGAATACCTGATGTTGAAGAAGAAGAACAAATTGTGAGACTTTGCGAGACGAAGAACATCAAATGTTGAAGAAGAGAATCGAAGAAGACTGTAGAGAGAGTGAAAGACTAGAGATTTCAATGAGAGAGAGGAGGCGTTAAATTAGGGTAGAGAGAGAGAGAGGCGTTAGAAATTAGGGTTAAGAGAGAGAGTTGAGAAAGAAAGAAAGGGGCGTTAAGAGAGAGAGTGAAGGAACGCCAGTTAGTATTAGAAATTTAGATATTGGGCTGGGGAAATCTTTTGGGCTAGGCAAAGTGGCAAACACCAATTTTTTATTTTCTTAGTTCAATCATTCGGGTCAGGCGGGTCATTGTCGGGTCAGAAAATTCGACCTGAACCTGACCCATTTAACTTTCAGGTCGGGTTCAGGTCGACCCATTTAACTAATCAGGTTGAAAACCTCAACCCAAACCCGCTATTTTCAGGTCGGGTTCGGGTTGGGTTGTCGGGTTGGGTCAGCTTTTGCCAGGCCTAGCGGTTAATACCAATAATGTGAAGTTGACCGCTACTTCAACTGGCAATTATATTGCGTCCCTCAAACAAGTTATATGGCACACATATAAATCGTTACTCATAGTAGCGGTTATTACAAATCATAACCAATGCAAGCGAAAATGAGAAGAGGCACGCCACGTGGCATTTTGCGGGGATATACCAGGGTAATAGAGCATTTTGTGGGGATGTACCTCACTAACTTTTTTTGGGGAGATATACAAACCTAAATTTAAGTTTTGTTAAAAGGTACCAAAAACACTATTTCCGACAAAAAAAGTCAAATTTTCGTCCTTTGACTTGGTAGGAACTTGCGAGTGAGCTACAAAGTGACAATATGTGAGTTGGAGGAAAATGAATGTAATAGAAACAATTGAATATCACACACTATAAAAGACTAATTAAGCAATTCGAAGGCTGAAAATTTGACTTTCTTGCTAGAAATATTGTTTTTGGTACATTTTAATAAAACATAAATTTAGATTGGTATATCCCCACAAAAAAAGTACTAAGGTATATCCCAACAAAAATGATTTATTACCCTGATATATTCCCGTAAAAAACTTTTAGACTTTAAAAATTAGTTACAAATGTCTGTTCGAATCAAAAAAATTGTAACACTGATAAAAAAAAAAAAGGGTAATATATATATTAGCGTAAAATGTAGTCAAACCATGACTATCATTTATATTTTCATAACTTGGTGTATAACTAGCTAGACTAGGGCATGGGCTGGGTTTGGGGAAATGGCGGGTCGGACCCAAGCCCATGAGTGGTGGGCCGTGCCAGGCCGGGTTTGAAAAATCCAAAATTTGTCCACGGCCTGACCTAGGCCCACAGGTCCGCGGGCTTGACTCGTGCCTCCCGCAGGCCTGACCCATGTTTTATATTGTTTTTTTTTGTATTTTTCACAGTTTTAGGCTAAAAAAGAAAGGAAAGGAGTGTTCGGCCGGCAGGTCGGCCCACGCGGGCTTGTATCGGTGTGGACCTGAAATAAAATTTCTTGACCGTGACAGGCCCGCGACCCACGTAACGGACAACGGACTAGGTCGCGCCCAAATGGTGCCGGCCCGGCCCGGCCCGCATGCTGGCCTGCCGCCTGGCCCATACCCACCTCTATAACTAGCTATATGCATTGTGTTCCTTTGAATCTAGTACATATATAATCTAGTGGTCTACCCAACAGGACCCGCTCCACTGATTAACTGGGCCAGGTCTTACCCAATTTATACAATTATACTACAACAGTTATGGCTTTAACTAGTTTTACTCCCAACTAGATTATTTTTTTTGTCCACTTGTCTTAGTCATACCTTTTTCATGAAATTAACTTTTACACTTCTATTTGATTTGCATCATACTCAACCAACCATGTATGTCTCGCCACTTGTAAAGCTATATAATCATAAAGCAGGAAGTTGGTTCTTGGTAAATGACACTACTAATTACTCCCTCCCTCCTCTATTAATTTCTCTGTATTTTTTTGAAGGGTGTCCCTTATTAGTTTACTCATTTGTTTTTTTGCTGTTTTTGGAATAGGACCACAAACTTTTCATCACCCATACATTCAACTGTAATATAAAATAATAGTTTCTCTTTCTTTCTATGACTCACAACATTATTTTTCCGAAAACTCTTTGCAAAAGAAAGGGATAAACTAATAGAAAACGGAGGGAGGGATTACTTTTGAGATCATGACAAAACAAGAGAGGAAAATTAATGCACAAGGAAAAGTGCACAACTTACAAGAAAAAAATCTAGAGGTTGAAGATCTACCAAACAAAACATTATTTCATAAAGTTAGCCATTTTATTATAAACAACAACACAAAAAAGTCTAAAACAGACCAAAGGTGCTATATGTATGAGTTAATATGAAAAGCAGTGTTAATTCCATATTCTTTGCTTAATTTTCTCATATTAGTTAGCCCCTCTTCTTTCCATGTCTTCCTTTTCTTTCTCCCCTAATACACACATATATATTTATAAAACAAATGCATCTCTCTTAACTTCTCTGTTCTCTTCTTTGTGAGAAACAAAACAAAAAAAGAAGAGAAAAAAAAAGAGAGAATGAAAGGATCATTAATGACAACTAAAGCTCTTCTTTTGTTCCTTAATTGTGTGATTATCATAGAATTAATGAGTCATCTTATGGTGATTGAAGTTTATGGAGCTACTTCAATGGCTAATCAGTTTCCAGGTGGTCGTTTTTTGCATGATTATCATGGTACTAATCTTGTAAGAAAAATGCAAGCTTTCAAGAAATCTATTGCTGCTTCACCTTCTTCATTGATTTCTCCTTCTCCTACTTTTACTCCTTCTCAGGTAAATTTTTGCAGTCATTTTTTTTAAAACTTGTATCTTCATCTTTTATCTTAATCAATGTACTCCATCTGTTCCTAAATAGATTGTCGATTTCTTTTTGGCACAGTATTAAGAAGAAATGGGCACTCTATTTAGAGACGGATGGAGTAGTTTTTATCGGAATGATGTTTATTATTGAATGTCGTCAACTATCTTAGTTAGTAAAATCACGTGGGTCCCATATAACTTGAGATCTAGTGATCTAAAATCTACATTACTGCTTTTGCACAAGTCGTAAATTCAAACAAAAGAAACAATGTTTACTTGTACGGTCATCTAAGTTTTTTTTTTTAACCTTGTAAAGTCATATACTTCCTCCGTTTCTATTTAATCGCAACAATTCACTTTTTACACTTGTCGAGACATAACTTTGACGGTTAATATCTACTATAATATATATGTAAAAATTATAAAATGTTGATATTACGAAAATATTTAACGAGATGAATCTAACAAGATTCAACTTGACTATGTTTTTCATTATGTATAAAGTTCAAATCTTAGTCAAAGCATATACTGTCAATAGTGCAAAATGTTGATTGTTGCGATTAATTCGAAATGAAGTATGTAATTTTTATTAATGTAAAATTTTAGTACTTGATTATGTAATAAAAGAAGAATAGCTTACATACAGATCATGGTAAAGGGGACAAAGGAAATGTAGGGAGTGGAGTTCACTCTAAAGTAAAATTATAAAATTGGCACTTACTATTTTCTAAGAACGATGGCAAAAACTTAAGTTTGATAGTCCAAAAACTTTATACAAATTGCACAAAGTATGATGCATGAAGAATAATTTATATTCACACGATTTTAATGGTATATTTAGTTGAATTATAAGTAATTTATACTTGAAATACAAAAATATTTGTTACTATTGCTCCAAAGCTTCCTCATATTCCTTTTATTAATTTTTTCTAATCTAAAAAATATTCCAACTAGAAACATCAATAAAGAACGAAGATAGTACATGTTTTAGCCATAGATAAAGTAATCGCGTTATGTGAACTGCAAAATGATCGTACTTAATATTTTCCGGATTATTAAATATAGGGGACGACAACAAGCTCACGAGCATACCATGTAACATCATATGGGGCGGATCCAACAGGAAAAACGGATAGCACAGAAGCACTTCTTAAGGCATTTAAAGATGTTAGTGAGGGAATAAGCAATGGATTTTTAATGGATGGTATTAAGAATCTTGGTGGTGTAGAAATTAATCTTGATGGTGGAATTTACTTAATTAGTCGTCCTCTCCAATTTTCAACCATCAACCTTGGAAATGTTTTGGTATGTCACTTTTACCTTATTGTCCTCTTTTTACTTTGTTTTATGCAAAATTGAATCTAGAATATAATTTGATTAGTCTTTTCCTAATTGTGTGACTCTATCAATGTGTTAGTATTTGACAAAAACATTGGTGTTTTTTCTAGGTTAGTTGGTTCTTGGACTTATTGTACATATATGACTAAGCTCTTGAGTCAAATTTAGGTCCTTTTGTCTTTCGCATTTTTACTGTTTTTGAGAACACAATTTCTTGATCTTCTAATTTCTATGCTATAATTCCATGATGATGGTTATGGTTGACATAAGAATTTTATTTTCCACGTTTGTATGTGGAATGGAAAATATATGCATGACTTAGGTAGAGATGAAATAGTTTGGCTCGAGTTAATTCGATTTGAGTAAAATTTAGTTGATTATGACTAAGGTTTAAATCGATTCAGATCATATTTTGTATTTGATCGTTTAAAATTTGAAGCATGTAAATTTAGGTTACAAACCCTAGTTTGAATTTAACATTGAACACAAACTAAATTTATTATCTTTAAACTTGAGTATTTAGAAAATGACCATCAAAATTAATTTCCATTGTGTATGGAATAACCAAAAAGTAGCAAACGCATTTTTTTTTTTTTACTTTTGGAATGTGCAAAATCTTCAATGCACATCCTAATCTTAATTTTTTTAATTACTTATAAGTATAAATTATTAAATGCTTGTTTTTCAAATTACATTAAATAAATTTCAAGAAAAAATGGTACACTTTCCGTTTGTTATTACTACATGTAATAAATTAAAAAGATTTCACATTTCTTTTATTGAAAAGTATATATTATAAGAAAACTTGAAAAGTAATTATCAAATAGGCGTAATACTTTCCAAGTTTTCCTATAACTCGGACAAATATCAATACTCTTTCAAGCATCGTATGCTTAATTTTAAATAAACACTTCTAAATAGACGAACATTTTGTTAGGGTGTGCAGTCTTCGTGTTTTGATGTTGCTCATAACTTTATTTTGAATTTTTATGAATGAAATGAAACAAATTATCAAAAAAAAAAGGGATTATGCTAAGGGCTGCATATAGGACATAAATACACTACTTAAAATGGAAATAAGTTGTGAATTTATGAATTTTTTTTGCATCAACCGATGCAACAAATGATCAATTAATGCAACTTATTTTCATTTTTAGCTTCTTATATACAACCCTTAGGGATGCATATAGCTTTTCCCATAAAATAATACTAATTCGTAAAAATTTTATTAATCTTTTCTTGATGTTAAAAAAAATCTTTATTAAAGTTGAGATTAATTAATTCATCTATTATTGAAACTCTATAAAGAAGAGGGACATAATTGAGATTATTAATGTTGTTTTCCAAAAAGTAAGATCATCCCTTTAATTTCTTTTAATCTTTCTCAAAAAGGGTGTGTAATACTATATCAAGCATGCCGTGATCAATTTGTCATGGAAACTTGGAAAGTACCCACCTCCTATAGTATGCTGTATGCATTCTATTCCCTAGGAAAATTAATTGTTGACCTACTATATTGAAAAAAACGTTATAATGGAGTAACAGTTGAGACTTGAGAGTGATTCAAACTTCTTTTGTAAGCACATTATTGGGCTCAAATTCCACCTAAAAGACACCGAACTTTTGTAATTAGCATCGCATGCATTTAGTTAACTGCTCATTCTATTGAAAGACGTAACCAAAAGAGAATCGTGTGGGAGCTCCAATCCACCTCCCAACCTCATGGTCGGGAGTTCGATTCTCATCAACTCTAAATTTGGGGTGTTTGTGTGGATTTATGCTTCTGGGTATAAATCCTCAATTTCCAGTCTCTGAAAGCTTCCTTGGTTGGGATTCCCTTCTTACCCCCTATCTCATGAGGGCCAAGCCTGCTTGGACCGGTAAATTACCGAATTAAAAGAAAACGTAGCCAAAAGCTTCATCTATTCAAATTTAGTGTTTTATAATTTTGTTTGATGCAAACATAAACTTTGAAATTAAAAAAACTTTGACTATTGGATGGTACTATTAGTTGTGAAATCTAAGTCGATAATATATTAGAATTTATGTGTAATATACGACTACTCTCTATTAGAGTTTAAGCCTACCATATACGGGTGTGTGACTGTGTGGCATGCACAAGGGTAATGTTTTGCATATTGCTCATTTGAAGTTTTACATGGTGATAAATTAGCAACAAAAGAAATACTCTTGGATGTAAGGTACAAACTCAGTCCATACTATAAAACGCTAAAAGTTAGTCCATAAGTTGTTGTCTAACAGGCCCTTAACCAGCGAGATCGTCGAGTTGTTAACTTGTTTAATTGGACGATGACTAAGTGTTGCCTTATAATATTGCTCAACAGATACATGGAGGAACTCTACGAGCATCAGACAATTTTGCAAGTGATCGATATCTCATTGAACTATCATCATCATCACCTTCTTCTGAAAACAATAAAGAAAACACAACTTCATCATCAGACCAAAAGATTAGCACTTCTTCATCATCCTACAACTTTGAATACATAACATTCAGAGACATTATGTTAGATTCCAACTTTAAAGGTGGTGGAATTGCAGTTATAAACTCACTCAGAGTTAGCATAGACAATTGCTACATTGTCCATTTTACTTCAGAAGGCATTCATGTCGAAAGCGGACACGAAACTCTGATCAGAAATTCATTCCTAGGCCAACATATAACAGCAGGAAAAGATTCCGGGGAAAGAAACTTTACAGGCACAGGAATTACCCTTACAGGAAATGACAATGTTGTTACTGATGTAGTAATTTTTTCAGCTGATACCGGAATAACAGTTTCGGGTCAGGCCAATCTTTTATCCGGGATCCATTGCTATAACAAAGCAACCGGATTCGGAGGAACAGGTATCTATTTGAAGTTAGCTGGTCTAACACAAACAAGGATAGTAAATTCTTATCTTGATTATACAGGCATTGTTGCAGAGGACCCTGTTCAACTGATTATAACTAACAACTTTTTCTTGGGAGATGCCTTCATTTCGTTTAAGTCCGTTAAGGGTGTGGCTAATGGAGTCAACATTGCAGACAATATTTTCTCCGGTTCAGGTAACGGAATTGATATCGTGCAGTTAGATGGGAGTTTTGGAGATGTGGATCAGATTTTGATTGATCGGAATAGTGTAAAAGGAATGAATGTGAAGTCTACTATTGCAAAGGTAGCAGTCCAAGGGAATGGAAGTTCTTGGACTGCTGATTTTAATGGGATTCTTTTGTTTCCAAACCTTATAAAACATGTACAGTACACATTAAGTACAAGTGGTAATTCATTCCCTAATTACGCTTTGCGTAATGTGTCGGAAAATCGAGTGGTGATCGAGTCGAGTGTGCCAGCTCCTACTAGTGTTTATGTTATGGTTGATCAGGGAGTTGGAAGTTGATTTGATTGTAATGTAATTTCAGAGTATTATCTTTGGTACCAGATACTCATTGAAATATTCATTCAATGTTATTATTAGATTTAGTAAATAATACTTATATCATGATGAGTATAAGCTATGCCAGATCAAAGAGCATTACTCCTACATTGTAGTTTTAGAGATATAAACATACTGTGTGCTTTAGCCTTACTTGTTTGTTCCTTCCAAAATTTTAATTGACGAATAAACAACTGTGCCGCGGTGGCGCTGAGAGGAGAGACGGTCCAGCAGAGGTAGGGGGGAATCCATGGAAACGAAAACAGAGGCCGGAGTATTACACCTTTTTGTTTTGGTCAAACAGCCAAAAAATTTGTTTGGTTAGTGCTTTTTTGTAGTGGCTTTTAAACGAGCTTTTGGCTTTTGGCTTTTTATTAACCAATGTACCATTATACCCCTAATTAATCTATGAATTTACAAATTCTATCACATCTACATTTTTATTAAATGAAGGGTATTTAGGTCATTTTACATATAATAGCCAACAACAACATTTACCAAACATATTTATAAAATCAGCCACGTGATACAGTCAGTCAAACAAGCCAACTCAAACCGCCAACAACCAACAGCTTCCAGCCAATTACCAAACAAGGCCAAAATAGTCTTATAGAATATAGATCACCATCAAACTCCAACTATCAATTTTATGTTTGATAATATTGTAGGCAAATATTCAATTTATTGCCACCAAAATAACATACATCATTCAATATTTATGTTGCCATAAACCATTAAAATAAAAGCTTATTAAGTAGAGAGAACCTAGATCACGTAGGTAATTGATTCTTTACGTCCCTAAACAACATGAAGTAGCCCAAGTAGGACATTGTTCTAAAAGAGTGTATTAATTTATTAAGCATGGTACTTTTCACAAATTAGTAACCATAACTTATTTAGGAAGTAAACACCTCCATCTAATATAACCCACAACTATGAGTAGGATACATACAACAAAAACTGAAAATGCATTAATCCATAAGCTCAGCTTCCTTGTGAGTCTCAATAGTAACATCACTAGTAGGGGTAGCTATACAAGTAAGTACCCACCCTTCGCTCACTTGGTCATCGTCCAAGTAGTTTTGATCAGATTGATCTACACTACCACTTGTCACCTTACCGGCGCATGAAGAGCACGCGCCTGCCCTACATGAGTAGGGCAAGTCCAATCCCTGCTCCTCAGCAGCATCCAAGATGTACTCGTTATCCGGGCAATTGATTTTCTTGGTGCCCTCGGGTGTGATCAAGGTCACCTTGTAGGTAGCCATTGCCGTTATCCTTCCTCCTCGAGCACCTGCCTTCAACCCAAACACGGCTTGGCCGACGTTAGTAGGAAATGCGGCTATCATCCCTGGTGTTTGGTGTTTTGGCACCAAGGTGACTGCCATCGTTGTTGCTGCTACTGCCATTACTAGTATATCTATATGTAGTATAGAATTTTTGGAAGTTTTGTTTTGTGATAGTAGGAGGGAACGTAAGGAAGGTATATAAAGGAGGAACTTGGTTTGGTGCTGGTGCTAGTGCTACCCTATCTGCCACGTGGCAAATATATAGGGATGCTATAAATTTGCTTATCCATTGTTGCAGAAAGATTGCTTACTTGCTTATAGAATTGGGAATTTTTTTAAAAAAACACTACCTTTTATAACATAATTTTTTTCAAAAAACTAATAAAAAATTTCTTTTAAAAAACTAGAACCTTATATAACATTTTCAATATACTACCATTTGACTTTTTTTTTGTCGATGTTGACTCTTAAATAAGAGCAGTCATATGTGTTGTTACCAGTGGGACAACAAATAAAAAAAAGAACAAAAATGGAGGAGAGAGAAGCTAGCGAGAGGGGTTGCTGGTTAAGAAGAAAATGAAATGCGGGGTAATTCGACACCCTATGTGGGTTGTCAGCGGTGCCTACAATAAATAGCAATGAACTTGTTATGGATGATTAAACCCTCATTTAGCGGTCAATTGGTAATATTTTGAAAAAAGGTGTTGTATAAGGTTGCTTTTTGAAAAATGTTTGTTATAAAAGGTAGTTTTTTTGAAATTTTCCCTAAAGAATTCGAGTTTGTTTTCTTCAATTTAGTTTTAGAATAAATAAGAAAAAGTTTTTAAGAAAATAAGAGAGATTCAAAAAAAAATTAGAAAAATAGGGAAAAAAAAAAGCAAAAAAAAAGTGAATAGGACAAACCCTTATAATTGGCAAAAGCTGAATCATAATTCCAACTTAAACATAACGTGAAATAAGCACATTAGAATTGAGATTTTTGACCAGTGAGATAAGGGGGTTAGTAAAATTAACTTGTTCAATCAATATGGTTAAGTTAGAGACTTAGGGCATGTTTTTTTCGACATAAAACAATTGAACTGAATAGAACTGATTGCAACTGAACTGAAGTGAATTGAATTAAATTAGATTATAACTAATATTAATAATAATAAATAAATTAGGAACTGAACTGAAGTGCCTAAAACTAAACCGAACTAGTTGCAACTGAAGCACTAAACTGAAAATAAGCTAAGGAAAACAGGCCCTTAGAGCTAACATTCTCAACTCGAAATTACCTGTTTTGACCTGTTTTATTCATATGTAACTAATTTCCCTAAAATCATTTATTCATGTGTCATCTTGTTGAATACATAAAATAATATATAGAGATGACATAATTATGCCGAGAAACTCTATATACACATAGGTATGTATTAAATTATAAGTATATAAATTGTACGAAAACTTGTTTAACAATGGATCAGTTAGGGTAATTGAAATTTTC
Organism: Beta vulgaris subsp. vulgaris; assembly: GCF_026745355.1. Taxonomy (NCBI): domain Eukaryota; kingdom Viridiplantae; phylum Streptophyta; class Magnoliopsida; order Caryophyllales; family Amaranthaceae; genus Beta; species Beta vulgaris. The sequence goes on from NC_079209.1 coordinate 59,223,553, forward strand.
AACCCATTTATCATATATATTTTGAGTTTACAAAATTCAACTAATCGAACAGAACACAAACCCTACCCAACCCGACCTCACAAGTCACAATCACAACTTGTTTGCTAACCCTTAGTTATAGCCGCTGCATTTCAGCGTGTGCCTGCCAAACGATGATTTAGACATCTTATCTATGTACCCCACGAGGATCACGTTGGCTTTGACATCTTCTATTGCAATCTACTATCCTAAAAAACAAAAGAAGCATTTTGCTGTAATGTTCAGTAATATGATTTTCTTTAAAGGACAGTATTATGAATTTAGTCGTCATATATTAGAAATTAGTAGTCAAACCCACTATTTAGGATAATACATACTTTCTCCATCTCATATTACTCGCTACACACCTACACTTCTCAATTCACGGACTCGTAGACAATTTTTGAAGAAGATAGAGGTAGAGAGTAAAAAAAAAAATGGACCCATGTTAGAGAAGAGAGATAGAGAGAGTTTGTTGCCAAAAAAAATGTAGCAAGTAATGTGAAACTTTCCACAATAGAAAGTATAGCAAGTATTATAAAACGGAGAAAGTATATTTTTTTATGGAGGGAATATAATAAATTACCCAATCAGTCTTCACGTAAAATTGTATAATATCCTTAATCATAAAAAGTTAAGGACAATTTGCCTACTTATTCTGGACAGAGTAAATCTATAGTGTTAAAAGTTGGAGGTGAGAATTCTAAGCAATGTCAATCGCAAAACATTTTGGCTGTATATTTTCTTTTTCTCTCCTAACACATCGGAGGACCCTTTTTAAAACTCTTCGTCTTTCTCCCGTCTTAAATTGTTGTAACATGCTCCAATGTTACACTTAAAATAAAACAGAGGAAGTATTATATAATAAGTCCATATAATACATCACAAGAAGCAAAGCACCAAGGCAGCACAATTGCACTAATGTTTGTGACAGCTACTTTATCAGCATCTTAATCTCTACACAACAATTATCCATAGTCCATACCTTGCGACCAAATTTGTTCTTTCCCTAGTTGCACGGCACCAAACAAATTTACCCAGCTATCTTCACCCCCTTCCCTTTTTCTGTACTTCTTCTGTAAGAAAAAGCAATGTCTCTCGGATTCAAGTATGTGTTTAAGTGTCCGAGTCACAACAAAGATTTTCCAAGATTTTAACCTAATAAAAAGCTTTAGTGTTCACACAATGTCGGAGCCTCGGAGGTTGGATCCATGCACAGTCCAAAGACAGGATTTAATGGGTATATCTGTAAACTTACGGATTCCTTCAATCTCCACGACGGATATCTTGCTATCACTAACAAATTTGAGGCAAATTCATAGTAAATGTCATCCATTTTGATGCATCTAGCAGCACAACACGAAACTGCACCTTTATCATGACAAACTTCAAACTTTATGGCGAGAAAGGTACATGAAAGGGAACCTAAACTAAGGTCAAGCCATAGTACCTCAGAGCTCGATCCTTAGAAGCGTATTCACATATGTGTAACTGGAAAAACATACAAATAGCTTCCTAAACCTGAAATTCATAAGAACCATCAGAGAAAGGAGAATAAAGCTTCTGAAGGAAAGAAAAAATAAACAAATGCAACGACTCAATGATCACCAAGGCTCCTATGATCCTATCGAGCAAGAGGGTCAAATCACAAATGTATGCAAACATATCCTTTCTAGTGAACAAAATGTTTCTTTGGAGAAGAACGCAAAATTAGGCAATGCCCTATTGGGGTACTCGTGTGGGATATATTGCCTACTTTCATAGAATAGCTGAATCGGACAATTTAAGTAATGGCTTTTGAGTTGAAAAAGGCGGGAAAAAGTGAACGGGAGAACAATTATTTCTCAGTTTTATGAATAAACCAAGAATATCTTTCACCCTCTAAAATGAAATGGGAGATGTCATAGAACACCTACCAAACCCACTGGCTCATGTGTTGTGCCATCGCTTGAAAGCTCTTAGCAGGATGCTCGTTAAGTAGACAGAACTGTTTCGTACCAGGGAGACACCAGGCCATAAAGATAGATACCCAGATATCAAGTGGTCCACTATACTTGCGCAATATACTTGTACTATCCTGGCAACATCAACAAGAGAGTGAAAACTATCAATAATATACTCAATGTTTATATTCTCTTCGTAAGGAGTTCTCCATTGCCTTCATCCACAACTCAAATGCAGTACAACACCACCAAAAAAACGAAATTCTGAAACTTACCAATTGCCAGGCCTCGAAGCTACTCCATTGAGGATCAAGTAAAAGCTTTCTGTTACAACCCAAGGAAACATCTAAAATTTTGGTTGGAAATGGAAACTACCAAAATGAGCCTAAGAATCACATTTATGTCTGCCTGGTTATTCACCTTATACCAAAATGTACATCTCGGTGATTGGAATGGCCAGAAACCCCATAGCTATCAAAGGTAATTACCTGCAAATGTCATCACAAGTCAAATTCACAAAAGCAGCGCTGGAGGAGCCGCACAACCTTTTAAAAGTAAATAAACAAAAAACCGATCAGCATCCCTTTCCAATGATACCAAAAGGGATACACACAGAGAAATTAGGTTGTGAAGACATTCGAACACCCAAAAGATAGGAACAAGATCTCACCAAATCAATGCCATGAGTTCTGATGCTATCTTCAACAATTTTAGCAATTAAGGTGTGGTTCCACACATTGCCAAATCCATCCTAATCATATCAAGAAAATACTTTTAACATCTGAGAGTACCACTTAGTAGTACTATTGTACTTCATATAGGCAAAATATTAAAGATAATATACTTTTCAAACCTGAAGCTCTGGGTGGTCGAGGATTTCCACTTGCTTCAGGGGAACCTGCAAAAAAAACAATAGTCAAGCCCAAAGAATATATTATTGAACAAGGTCGAAACCAGTAAAACCACATTCTTCAAAAGTTATCACCAAGCATCAAACTTAGAAGCAATATGAAGAATCCTTCTTTTTATTACTAACTACACTGTTATGGAAGACAAGCATTAGAATTAGTAGAAATGACGAGGGAGGGAAAATGTTCAGGTTTTGACTTCTAGGTAGTGCATAGCTAGAATAGCAATATGCCTACAATAGATTACCTTTAGGACAGCACAAGCCTTGTAGAGCTCATCTTTCCTAATGTTTCCCATCCTGTCTGCATTACCTATATGAACGAAGAAAGTTAATTGCACAAGATAAGGATTTTGTACTAAAATTGCCAAATACAGAATATTAAGCAGAAGGGAACAAAAGCAACACAACAGCAACAACGGCAAAGCCTTAATCCCAATAGTATGGGGATGGCTGCAAGAGTCATGATTCTATCTCTAGTTATCATCCACATAGATCCTCTGCCTTCATAAGAAGTTGAATGAGTCAACGTGGAGAAGAACAAAAGCAGACGTCTGACAAAATGAAAACATATGCACAAATATACTCAGCAAAAGCTCGGGGATAAAAGGTATACATTCCTCCCCTCCTAGGCCTCAAACAACCACAGCTTAGGCAGGGCCAGAGCTACTTCTAGTATATTGGACATGATTGAAAGCCACATGATACATTCAAGATCTAGAACTAAAGTAGCCATCTCACTTAAACCGATACAGGCAAGAATAATGCTAAAAGTCCACATCAATGTAATACACTAGCCTAGGGGAGTAGGGAGTTTGAGGAGGAAGGCAGCTAGTTAGTTAGATGAAAGCATAGGCAAATCTGATATAACTACAGGGAAAGAGAAAAACATGTTGAATATTGTGGAAAGTAATTAGGAGCTTGTAGGTTGGGAGAGTGCCATTCCTCTTGAAAGTATGGCGAGGCTAAAATTGGTGATTAGTCACCTTGATTAGCATTAATTCAGTCATATCTTGCTTGTTTTTTCCTTAATCCTTCTTCTTTCTACCTTAATCTCACGTTTCTATCCTAAATCTCTCAGTTTTGATCACTAGTTTGAGCTGGTTCATTACAATCAATAGCTACAACTCCTCTGTGACTTTAAGCTAAGTAAGAAAGTCAAAATGTGATGTCGATACATGCTTGTGAGTCTGGCTGACGTTTGATCTAATTTCAATAAATAAAAAGTTCTTGAATAAGTGGGCAAAAAAAACATAGCCATAGTCCTTAAGTTGGAGAAAAAGTGCACTACCAGTGGACAAGCATAAGATATGAACATTATGCCCTCTCGACGTTAGATGGTTTAAACTCGGAGTGAAGAACCTGGCAAAATAGTAAAAAAAAGCTAATAAGTAACAATATATAATAGTACAGGTTTATTGTGTAATGCACCAAGAAGTAATAAAGGATAATGCAAACTCAGATGCTTCTTCTAGTTTTCAGGATGGACATGACTCATAGAAAATCAGATTGACTTACATGGACTCATCATCAGGATGTGCGATTACGAGTAATACAGCCTTCTTGTGTAGGGTGTCACCTTAGCAGATAAAGAACTTCTTCAAACATCGTTTTAAACAGAAAAAGAAAATCACAAGAGCTACAGATTAATTGTAATTTGTAAACATTAGAATAAACCGATACAAACCTATAGTCTCAATTTAATAGTATATGCAAAACAAATATTTTATCATTCTATCTAGTTCACCAAGTAATAAAGAGGGATGGATTTCAATGATATATATGACAATATGAGATATAAATTTGATAAAGGATGCACCTACCAGTGGTGAAGTATTGAACTTTGGACGGAAAATAAATTATACACAAAGAGGCGATCCAAAGGACAAAAGCAGACAGGACAAGTAAGAACCAGTCCATTATGCATTGACCTGCACAATTGAGCATTGAATTAGGAATAGCAAAATAGGCACGATATATCAATTCAAAAATGTCAACAGATAAACCATGAACAAAACTTAGCAATGGAGCCGTGCCAGTAATCCCGAAAACTCAGATGAATCCCAAAACCACTACATAAAAGACTTCTTCAAATTGCCCAATTCAAGAAAGACCAAGGAAACATCACAGACAAGTTCCAAACTTTAAGACATCTCAATGCTCATCCAGGATCTCATCTATGTGGGTTCGAAATTGTTCAAATATGAATTTATAACCATTAACTAGGGAGATAACTTATTGGATTACATCATAAAGATGCTCCAAACTCCTCATTCTTCACAAAATTTGGCCTAACAATTGCCAAAACAAGGCAACACGTTTTCATCATATTTCCATTATTCAGTTAACAACAGTTAACTAAAGCCACATCCATCCCACATACCAAAAACCAAAAACTAAAACTATATAAATTTGAATTTCTAACGACCCACACAAAAATGATCAATAATTGTATTATAAAATTCTGAAAATGAACAATTTATCAACTATCAAGTACTGAAGTACACCATATAAATATCCAATCAGTCCAATTATTCAAGTATGAAATATCAATTCAAAATATAAAACTAATTAGTAATCACTGAAAAATGCCCATAAACGCAGCGAAAAATTCGGAGAGAAGATACTCACAAAGTCACAACATAAGCTTAAAGCAACAACAAGGAAATGAGGCGAAGGAATAAACGTGAAACCCCCTAAAAACAGAAGCAGAGAGGCAATAGTGGGGAAAAAAAGGTTAAATACAACAAATTAAGGTTCTACTTTCCTACTCTGCCCTCCTTCTAGTTTGAAGAACTTTATGCTCAAGGGGGGAAAATTAATAAAACTTAGCCAACAGCATAGATGGGTGGATGATGGAAGTCTGGAACCACTTCTAACACTAAAGCTTCCAATTTCATCACAACTGTTGATCACTTCACCCTTTATCTTCACACAAAGATGTTCTTTAGCTTCTCAAAATGTTTTTGTCTGAACTACAAGTTTTTTCATGTTTGAATGGAAAGTGAAGATTTTTTTAGAAAAAAATTATCATATTTTTTGTTTTTAAGGAAATCATGATGGTAAATCTATTATTATCACATTATTATTGAACTTTCTACTATAGTAAGGATAATCTATAATAGATTTTCATGATAAAAACTTATCCTTTGTTCAAGTTGTTTATAAGTTAAACTTCAAAATCTAATACTCCCACAGTCCTTACTATAGACACTTTTTTCTCCATGGAGTTAGTTTCCTTAGAACCACATCGTTTTAATCAAGCTTCAGTATGCATGGTAATTCCATAAACAACAATAACAATCATTTGGTGAGTACTCAAACTTTTTGTAATTTCAAATTTATGGTCATACTATTCAAGATTTAATCCCTCCAAATAGTAACGTCCTAGAGGGTGGGAAATTTTTTTTTCTTTTGTAGGTTTGGTTGTTTAGGGGTCTTCTATCATAAATGACCCTGTAAGAGAGGTATCATCTATCATAAAATAACCCCCTAGGAAGGTCATCTATCATAAATGACCCTCCAAGGATTATTTGCTACCTTCTTTTCATTTCTTTTTTCTCATTGTTTTTATTAATTTCAATAAGTTATAGTCCTGTATAAATATGCCATTTGTTTCATTCCCTTCAAATTTCTTAATTCAATATCTAGCTTGCAGCACAATTGAATCAAAATGGTGTTACAATAGCCATCTTGATCTATATGAATATCTATATATCACTAATTTACGAGTCCTAGATGAGGTGTGTGGCGTGGTATCCAAAAGCTCAGAATCTAAACCCTTGTTCGTGTGGATAAGGTAGGACTTATGAAAGAACAGGTCGAGACTAGTCTCCACATATGTATTTATTATAAAACTTATGTATCGTAAAGCATCACTAATAAAACAAACACTTTCAAAGATGAAGCATAATCTAATCAAACTGGGGTTAGTTCATGGAATCAATCCATACTATGATAATACCACACTTGCTACTATCCAAGAAAGATTAAGACATAAGTTCTGTCATGACCAGTATTAAAACATTTGGACCCAAAAATAACACCTCTTTCCTCCTTTCTATATCTCTAATCTCTATTACATAGACGCACACAATTCACAAACACACCTCAAAATTCATCTTTCTAAACAAGCCAAAACCAAACCACATTTTTTATTTTCCCTAAAAGTGCATATAAAAGGGAGTTGTTTAACAATGTCTGAGGTAAAATTGACACTGAAACTATTAATTAACTTCTTTTTTGTTAACAGGAATTCAAAATATCATATATGAATAGATTATCCCATCTTCTATGTCTTTAAAAATTTGACAAGAGCTCAATTGCTCAAAGATACAAGCTACATCCCACATAATTGAGCAACAAAAAAACTCTATTGACACCAGATAATTAGAAGGAAAGTACAATGTACAAGGATGATTTATACTTTATCATGAACTGAATAGTCTGAATTATTAAGAGTGATGAACAATGTCAAAGACATTACCAACCAAAGGGGTTCGTGGGCTTCAGGCGACAGTCGTCGACGAGGAGTAGCTAAGGCCCGTCCCTGAGCGAGGGCAGGAGGGGCGTCCCCCAGGGCCCGGGGATGACAACACTTGAAAAATTGATCTGATGAATTAATCAAGAACAAGTGAACAATGGCATGAAAATATGCACATCTACAAATTGTAACATAAATTTTGTTATCATTTAGTTCCATGAAACAAACAAACATGAATTAACAAGTTATAACCAGAAATTCGATTCATAAAAACATGAAATAACCAAGTATATGAGATAAAGAAAAAATAGGTTGAGTTCATGAAACAAAAAAATAACAACCGCATACAAACAATGGCATGAATAATCACATGAAGCAGATCTAAAAATGGCAATTTCACACCAAAATTCGCAACAATAACAAAAATCGTCTGAACAAAGGAAGAACCTGGAACGAGCTTCTGCAATTCGAGCACGAGGAAGAAGAAGAGGAGAGAGAAAATACGAAATTTCAGATTATTTTTTTTCACAGAAATCTACACTACAAGTTTTCTCTGAAATTAAGTACTCCCTCCGTTTCAAATTATTTGCTACATTTACTTTATCACAAAGACCAAGGAAGGAGTGGGGAGTGGGGACCATTGCCATAACAAGAATTAACAAAAAAAACAAATAGGTAAATTGTGGGACCTATGTACTATATATGGAAATATTTACAAAAACCAAGGAGGGAGTGATGACAAATTTGTAAATAAAGTGTGAGACCTATGTACTATATATAGAAATAGTTGCAAATGTAGCAAATAAATTGGGACACACCTAAATGGCAAAATGTAGCAAATAAATTGGGACGGAGGGAGTAAAAGTTTGTCTAACAGTTTGTTTGGTAAGAAGAATTTGGAATGAAAAGAAGGAAAGTGAGAAGGAAATATGTTACTTTCCAATTTAAAAAAAAATTAGGTAAAAAGAAATGAGAGGGATTGAAATTAAAGACTCTTTAATAAAATTTTACTTTTCTTTCCTCTCAAAAGTGGGAGAATTTGAGAGGAAAGAGAAAATGTATACCAAACATGGGAAGTTATGGGTTTTTTTTTCTTTCTCTTCCATTCTTTTCTTTTCTCTTTCCTTCCTTTCTCTTCTCTTCCTTTCCTTTTATAAAATGAACCAGACACACCGAAATAGTAGAAGGATGTACAACAAAAAAAAAAGTAAATGTTTAATACTTCAAGTTTGTACATTTTTTAATTTTTTTAGATGATATTTGGTGATATTATTTTAAAGTAAATATTAATAACAAAAATAATAAATTTATGGGGTATAGTCCGAGCCTACAAACTAGTTTTATATTTGATTTGGCATGTGTGAGAGAAACGAAAATTGTATGAAGTTCTTTTGAAGGGATAGATGGTAGAGTAGTTGGTTAACGCATTTTTATTTAGACTACTTATTTATTAATATATTAAGAAACATGAGACTGTATAGTATTTAGTTAATGTATATATGTGTCAAATAAGATGTAATGGATTCAAGTCTTAAAACACAAATTTATTATAAATTTATCTGGCCTCAAGCGGGAGCAGATGGTTTTCAAATGTTGTTTTTTCTTACCATTACAAAAAAAAAATTATATATCATGGCTGTAATTTTGGATTTAGATTAATTTTTTCTTCATGGTTATAGTCTTAAGAACAACCTTCCACCTTTTTTGGATTTGGATAGTGTATACAACGCAATTAAAGTCAGTCAGGACCTCCTCTAGATTATTCCTTTAATCAATATATTAATATCTAAGTTTATATATGATAATTCCATCTTCCTCTCTATCCCCTAGATATCGATTATGAGAATTTTAATTTTAATTGATTACTATATCATATACATCAATTTTGTTATGCTAAATAGCTAAAGTACATAGGTTAGAATAAAATTGATAGATCATATGATCAGTGAAAATTTGAATTAAACTAAGGATTATCTGTCTCTGCATTAATAATACAATTAAATATTGGATCATCACCTAATAAAAGTAATTATTATTTTAAAATTTAATTTAACTATGTTATGTAACACAAATATTGATGAATTCTATGTGGTATTATGAATAATTATTAATTATGAAGATATATATAGATTTGAAGTTAGCTGCTAACAAAATATTTAAATCACAAATTCTACCAATTATGCACATTATAATAATTCGGTAAAAAAAATATTAGACATGTAATTTGTTTATTAGATATAAATTTACTCAATAAATAATAATTAACCGATCATGGAATTGAGATTGATTACTTGTCGAATTTAAATAAATCATATCATATTGCCGAAAAATTGATTATGTAGAAATAAATTTCTTTGAAATTAGTTCCTTAAAAGAATTTGTAAATCACAAATATTGTCAACCTTGTATTCTATAATTAGGCTAGTTTTGAATTCATTGGAAAAGATGAAATAAAGACATGTTGTAATTCAACAATATTAGAAAAATGGTTAGTAGACAATAGACAATAGTAATATTCAAATTATGAACAATGCTACTTCCAGTAACAATGTCAAAAAGCTCAAATTTCATGTGCTTATGCTTATATTATAAATCAATCTAAAAATGGTTAGGGTTAGGGTTACGGTGAGGATTATGGGTAGATTTAGTTTCGTTAATTAGGGTTAGAGGGGGATAAGGGGTTAATGATTAACGGAAATCTAACACCTTTAGTCAAAAGAGTAAGTCAATGTATTTTTTGAAAAGTGGGGGGTATATGGTGAATTTCAAAATTTGAAAGGGTATATTGGTGCAAAAAAAAAGATCAAGGGTATATGGTGGAAAAAACTGTATATTTTAATATTATATATATGCTAATATAAAATGTATTATAAAGTGGATAATAAATCCATTAGAAAACATAATTAACACTAAGAATTCACTCAATTTCCTAATTATAGTGTTTATATTAGTACTTGAGTTTCCAAATAATTACATATCTCCTTTAACTGTTGCAACTTAACAACAAATATTAGAATTAATGTAATTGTTTGAAAATGTTTCACAACAATCAAATAGAGATTTTTTTTTGGTAATTCGGTTAACCATTCACTCAAAAATCACAACCGTAACCGTACCGTTTAACTGTTAATTTTATCGGTTCGGTAACCATACCGTTTAAACTTTTTTTGTTGTTATGGTAACCACCCATTTAGACCGATTTTTCGGTATTATCGGTACGATTTTTCGTTTCGGTTTTTAATGAACACGTGCCTCCAACTACCTCCTTACTCCCCCTTTCATTTTTCTTATATTTAACCAAACAATGGAAAACTAATTGTGGAATTATTTTTTCCATTGTAAATTGTTTTCCATGAGAATCATTTTACACTCAACCAAACGGAGTCTAAAACTGACTAATGACTGATACACTGTGTGCCAAGTTTTTTTATTTGTCATATCATTGATGAGGAGTGACTTAGGCTTAAGGTCCTCGATGTGCACTTTACAATTTTTTTTTGGTTGCCCACCTGATTTACCGGAGCTTTGTCTCGACTACATTCGAGTCCGATCCGGATCGCATACTGATTTTAGTGGATGAGTCTCCCAACCAGAGTTTGTTAGAAAAAGAATAAGGGTTAAGAAGATGAATACTATGAAATGATGAATCTTCTAGGCGTGTGTAGACACTTTCCCAAAAGTGATATTCCGACCCTATACGAAGCACGGGTTGCACGGAATTCAATTTCGAGATACAAAGAAGAACAACAAGAGTCACGCTCGTATGAATCTTGTCAAAATGAGAATAAGATTTGTGTTTTGTGTTTGATGATTAATCTTCTCTTAGACTTGAGAGAGAGTGCTTGTTTTGAGAGAAATATTATGCAAAACTACTCCTTTCATCTGTGGTACTAATCCACTATTATACACGCAAAATAACAAAACCGTCAAAAACCGCACAAAATGCACAAAGCCACGACAAGAGACAGGCTCTCGTCGCGAGTCGAGACAGAGCTCGCGAGTCGCGAGCGGGCCTGTCGCGAGTCGCGACAAGCATCGCGAGTCGCGATGCTGCTCGCCTGTGCGCTGCGATGCTGCTCGCCTGTGCGTGCGATGCTGCTCGATGCTGTGCGCTGCTTGTGCTAGTATGTGCGAGTATACATGCTACTGCTTTGCTGCACCATGCTTAGCTATAACCACCAAGCATAATATGCATTATACATATTGATTCAAGTAACATTTGTACTTGTTTGCGGTTTTTCTTATTCTTCAAATCTTATTGTTTATACACCATAAACAATCTACGTGTATATTTAACGTAATTGAACAACGACACCTTAACCAAGTTATTCAAGTTACGTTACATGAACTCAATCAACCAAATACTCTAAATTATCCAACAATCCTCCCCTTTAGAGTATTCTAAAAGATAATAAGCACTAAACATCATCAAAAACAACACTCATGCGTAAATGAAAGTGTATAAAACTTGAACTTTCATATAGTAAAGTACACATTCCAAGTATCCGTATCCAATTGGTGTCGATAACGATTGAACCAATTTCAATACATAATGGAAACCCGAAGATACAATACACACAAGATAAATTTACTTAAACTCATTATAAACCGACACATAAAGCCTTGTGTCCATATCTATTCATAAGTGTATCAAAGCTATGCCCCAATAGCTCCTTGAAGCGGCTAAACTTCACACTTACATAGGTAGATCTCTAAAATACATGCTACTGTGAAAAGCATAAACAAGAGACCTATTAAGTTATACAACCTCCTTATCAACACAGTTATAGAACTATAAACTTAGGATGAATAAAAGTTCTACAATCATCTAAATGAAGAAATTAATCTTATTGAACTTAAGACCCAACGTCATATTGGGCGTTAAGTTAAGATTCCCTCATTCGTGATTCTCGAGGGGCTCCAATCCTAAACCGATTGCCATCCTCTTTACATTATCTCTAGCCAAGGCCTTTGTAAAACAATCCGCTAGATTATACGTTGTACGTACATAGTCAACAGTGATTACACTATCCTTGATAAGTCCTTGGATGTAGCTATGCCGCACACCAATGTGTCTTGACTTACCATTATAGACTTGACTATATGCTCTTGCCAAAGCAGCATCGTTATCACAATGAATCGCTATGGGGATATCGGTTTTGGCAACAAAGGAATCTCAATCATGAGATTCTTCAACCACTCCGCCTCTTTGCTTGCGGAAGATAAAGCAATGAATTCCGAAGTCATGGAGGAATCCGCTATGCAAGTTTGTTTCTTGGAAGCCCAAGATATAGCACCTCCCCAAGTAGAAATACCCATCCACTTGTAGAAGATGATCTTCTTTTTAGAGATCCAACTTGCATCCGAATACCCTTCTAAAACCGAAGGATATCCACTGTAGGATAAACCATAGTCCTTGGTTTTTCCTAAATACCTTAACACACGACGAATAGCTTGCCAATGTTGTACACTAGGATTACTAGTATACCTACTAAGTTTGCCTACCGCAAATGCGATATCCGGCCTAGTACTCGTCATTCATACATCAAACATCCAATCACCCTTGAATACTCAAGTTGAGATACGACACTACCTACATTAGGTAGTAATTTCTCACTAGGGTCCATTGGAGTTGACACAAAAGAGCAACCACTAACATCGAATTTCTTAAGAACCTTTTCGATGTAGTGAGATTGAGACAAACTCAATTTACCTTTGCTTCTTTTAATTCTAATTCCTAGAATGACATCCGCCTCCCCCAAATCTTTCATTGAGAACTTAGACGATAGAAAAGATTTAGTCCACTAACTTGGGATAAATCAGTTCCAAAAATTAGCATGTCATCTACATATAAGCAAATCATAACACCATGACCATTGTCATCAAATTTGCTATATACACACTTCTGAATTGTTCAATTTGAATCCTTAGACAACACTACCTCATCAAATTTTTGATGCCATTGCTTAGGTGCTTGTTTTAGCCCATACAAAGATCTAATTAGTTTGCAAACTTTTTGTTCTTGACCTTTGACAACAAATCCAACCGGTTGTCTCATGTAAACCTCCTCATCTAATTCTCCATACAAGAACGCAGTCTTGACATCCATTTGATGGATCACAAGATTATGAATTGCTGCAGGGCAATCAATAATCTTATAGTGGAGATTCGAGCTACAGGTGCATATGTATCGAAATAATCGATACCCGGCTTTTGAGAAAAGCCTTGTGCCACTAACCGGGCTTTGAACTTGTCAATAGTTCCATCGATTTTCATTTTCTTCTTGAAAATCCATTTGCACCCTATTGGTTTACATTTAGGAGGTAGGTCCGCTAAAACCCATGTGTTATTCCCCATGATTGAGTCCATTTCATCATCAATAGCTTCTTCCAAAATGAAGCATCTTGAGATTGCATGGCCTCATCATATGTTAAAGGATCCCCTTCCACATTATAGACATATGGAAATTTAGTCAAAACACTATCTCTTGATCCTTCAACCAAATATACATGAAAATCCGGGCCAAAAGATTTCTCTTTCCTAACCCGTTTACTTCTCCTTGGTTGAGTTGATGTAGATGCAACATTTTCATCTAGAATTTGTTCATCTAACTCATGATCATCATTTTGATCAATTTCTTGAATTTCGGTACTTGGAGTTATATCCTTTGGTCTAGGAACCGATGAATATCTATTTTCATCAAAAATGCATCCCTTGACTCCACAATAGTGTGAACCGACCAAAAGTCGTTTTGTTCTATAACATAGAACCTATAGGATTTGCTATGAGAAGCATATCCTATAAAGATGCATTCAACTCCTCTTTCACCTAACTTTTTACGTTTAGGTTCCGGCACTTTCACTATTGCCCTACATCCCCAAACTCTAATGTAACTTAGATTTGGTTTTCTTTGTACCATAATTCATAAGGGGTAACTTGTTCTTTTTCATAGGAACACGATTAAGATGTAACAAGCGGTTAAAACCGCTTCACCCCAAAAACCATCACTCAAACCCGAGTAGGATAACATAGAATTTACCATTTCTTGTAAAGTTCTATTTTTCTTTCCGCTACACCATTTTGTTGTGGTGTATAAGCCGCGGTTGTTTCATGTATATTCCTAAAGCTTGGAAATAACTAGGATTATGAAATTCACCACCTCTATCGGTTCTAAACCGTTTAACCTTGTCACTTAGTTGCAATTCTACTTCATTTTTATAGATCTCAAATTTTTCTAGGGCTTCATCTTTAGTAGACAATAGATATACATAACAAAATCGTGAATGATCATCAATAAATGTTACTATATATTTTTGTTTCCTAAAGAAGGTGTACTATGAAAATCACAAAGATCACTATGTACAAATCAAGCAATTTAGTATCTCTTTCCACATTATTAGGGAAAGAACACCTAGTTATTTTGGTAAGCATGCATGTTCTACACTTCTCAATACTTGGATCAAAAGAAGGAATTAAATCATCCTTAGCCATAGAATATAATTTTCTATAATTAACATGACCAAGTCTTAAATGCCAAAGAGAAGAATTATCATTAATAACACACACATTGTTACTAAAGCATTTGAAATGCTGAGTTTAAACATACCATTAACAAATAACCAAGTCCAACAAACAAACCACCCTTAGATAATATAAATTTGTCCGACTCAAAAACCATTTTAAAACCTATTCGATTCAAGATAGCTCCTGACACTAGATTACGCCTAAGTTCCGGAGCAAATACAACATCTCTTAACACTAGAGATTTGCCGGAACTAAAGACCAACTCTACTTGTCCTACACCGAGAACTTGAGCTGTAGAGTCATTCCCCATGTATAGAACTTCTCCATTGTCCACCTCCTTGAAGGTTTTGAATGAAGACCGCTCCTTGCACACATGTCTTGAAGCTCCTGAATCGATATACCATGAACAATCATCCTTGTTTGGCTTGGGATTGGCTAGACTCGCCTTTCCCTCCACCTTGCTCATTCTTTTTGTTCATTTTCCTCTTCCATAGGAAGCAATCCTTTTTGAAGTGTCCGGGCTTGCCACACTCCCAACAACCACGTTGTTGAACACCTCCACCATTCTTAGGCTTCTTAAAATTGTTGCCTTTGGTGAAATTATTAGCCCTCTTCTTAGGGTTTGAGTCTTTGAACTTTCCATCCTCCACCATGTTAATGGTAGAAGAATTAGGATTTACCTCCTTTGTCCATCTTGAACCCGAATGCCCTCTTCAATCCGAAGATGAGCACCCAATTGTTCCACATTTATATCATCTTTCCTATGTTTAAGAGTATTTCTAACATCCTTCCAACTTGGTGGTAATTTGTCTATTATTGAAGATACAATAAAAGTTTCATCCATACTAATATTGTGTTGTTTAAAACTTCCTAAAATCCTTTGAATTTCATGGAAGTGTTCCATCACAGGCCTTGTTTCATTCATCTTAAAGTTATTGAAATTACTAACTAAGAACTTCTTACTAGATGCATCTTCGGCCATGTACTTTGACTCAAGGTCATCCCAAAGCATTTTAGCGGATTCATAAAATTGATAAAATCAAATAAGTGTCAGACATACCGTTTAAAATGTGACCACGACATATATAATCGTCATTCTCCCACTTGTTCCTTCTCCTTGAGGCCTCCAAAGTTTCCTCTTCCACAAACTCGGGTTTTGGAGTACTCAAAACATATGCCACCGAAAGAGAAGTGAGAAGAAAATGCATCTTCTTTTGCCATCTACGGAATCCCCACCCTCAAACTTCTCAAGTTTTTGAAAATTCGAAGTCATTTCACGTACCGTAGCCATCTTCAAGAAATATCACTTTTGGATTGTTAGAAAAAGAATAAGGGTTAAGAAGATGAATACTATGAAATGATGAATCTTCTAGGCGTGTGTAGACACTAGACACTTTCCCAAAAGTGATATTCCGACCCTATACGAAGCACGGGTTGCACGGAATTCAATTTCGAGATACAAAGAAGAACAACAAGAGTCACGCTCGTATGAATCTTGTCAAAATGAGAATAAGATTTGTGTTTTGTGTTTGATGATTAATCTTCTCTTAGACTTGAGAGAGAGTGCTTGTTTTTGAGAGAAATATTATGCAAAACTACTCCTTTCATCTGTGGTACTAATCCACTATTATACACGCAAAATAACAAAACCGTCAAAAACCGCACAAAATGCACAAAGCCACGACAAGAGACAGGCTCTCGTCGCGAGTCGAGACAGAGCTCGCGAGTCGCGAGCGGGCCTGTCGCGAGTCGCGACAAGCATCGCGAGTCGCGATGCTGCTCGCCTGTGCGCTGCGATGCCTGCTCGCCTGTGCGTTGCGATGCTGCTCGATGCCTGTGCGCTGCTTGTGCTAGTATGTGCGAGTATACATGCTACTGCTTTGCTGCACCATGCTTAGCTATAACCACCAAGCATAATATGCATTATACATATTGATTCAAGTAACATTTGTACTTGTTTGCGGTTTCTTTATTCCTTCAAATCTTATTGTTTATTACACCATAAACAATCTACGTGTATATTTAACGTAACTTGAACAACGACACCTTAACCAAGTTATTCAAGTTATACGTTACATGAACTCAATCAACCAAATACTCTAAATTATCCAACAGAGTTTCTGTATATGGTGAAGCTCAAACTGAATACCTCCCTTAATCAACATAAAACGACCTCTCTTAATATATCAAGTTGCTTCTATAAAATTTCCTCAACATTTTCATACCAATTTCCTTCAACATATTTTTAATGCCAATCTTTGACTTCAACTTGAAAAAAACACGTTTTTCCTTACACTAATCTTTCCGCTATATAACTATTACATCGATAACTACTACTCCCTCCGTCCCATAATATAAGTCCTGATTCCGTTTTTACGCGGGTATTAAGGCAAATGGAATCTTCATTGGATAAATGTACCATGATTCACTTGTATTGGGAAGCACATAATTTTTGTTTAAAAAAAAAAGAAAAAAAACTGATGTATTGGATTAGGCGTGCAGCTTTTAATCCTCTTGAAGCTCAAAGGTTTTTGCTTTCTACTGCTGTACATAATGACAAATCATGTATAACAACTTGCCAATGAAATCTTATTTTACTTCTCTCAACAATAAAATCACAACAAATACCATTACACAGATTCACAGTTTCTTAAGCCAAATCTAACGGCTGTAAGTAAATCTCATCAACTAAATTAAGGATGTTGCCAAATTTTTTGCTTTTGGCGCCATGGTAACAGTATAAATATAGGGCATTTCATTTTTTTTGTTCTCACTTCCTCATTACAAACACAGTACCATACTTAACCAAAAACCAAAAAAAAAAAAAACAAAATCTTCAGCATCATCGCTGCTCCTTCATGCTTCAGAGTGAATTTGATGATGCTTGGTCACCAATGACTATGATGACATGACAATGAATTTTGCACCGAGGTGGGGACTTGGAACACTTGGGCTTCAACTGGACATTAATGAGGCACAACCAGCATCAACAGAAGACATGAAGAAGCTGCCACAGCTCATCATAAGCTGAGGAACAGGCTCAGCAGTGATAACAAGTTACAAGTCTTGTTATTCCTTCTCACAGAGCAAAGGAAGTAATTGCAATATGGCAGCATCAAATTGCTGCAGTTCAGTTTAATGTTGCAACAAAAACTGTTAGTCGTATATGGAATGCAGCAAAAAATTTCAGAAACCATGTTAAGGTGTAGTGTTGAGGGAAGACTGCATTTATGTGGTAGGAAGAGGATACAAATTCAGTCAAGTGACATAACAAAACTATCAATGGGGCAGAGATCTTGCATAAGAGATCTTGCCACATTGATTGGTGTTTCAAAATCAACTGTCCACAGAATGGTGCAAAGGGGACTAATTAGGCCACACACAAACCCATTGCACCCTGGTTTAAAGGATGTCAATAAGTTAACCAGGTTACAATGGATTTTGAGGTTACTAATGGGAGATAGTCCTCTTACTAAGAGAAAATATTTCCCAATGTATGACTTTGTGCACTTGGATGAGAAATGGTTTTACCTTAGTAACAAATCTCAAAGAGTGTACTTAGCCAGAGATGAGGAGGGTCAGTACAGAGCAGCAAGCAGCAGCAAATTCATACCAAAAGTGATGTTTACAGCAGTGGTGGGGAGGCCAAGATACAATGAAGAAGGCGAGTGCACTTTTGATGGGAAAATTGGCATTTTCCCATTCACTTACCAAGAGCCAGCAAAGAGGTCATCAAAAAACAGAGCAAGAGGAACTATGGTCACCAAAGTGGTGGAATCAGTGAACCAGAGGGTCACTAGAACCATGCTCATAGAGCAAATCATACCAGCTATCATTGCAAAATGGCCACAAGATGATGGTGGCCCCAAAACAATATACATCCAGCAGGATAATGCCAAAGCACACATATCACAGGAAGATCCACAATGGCAAACAGTTTGTCAACAAAATGGCTTCACTTTCATTTTAATCCAACAACCACCCAATAGTCCAGACTTGAACATCCTAGACCTTGGATTTTTCAGATCCATTCAATCACTCATGCACAAGAAGATGCCAAAGACCATTGACAGTTTGTTAGAGGCTGTCAACCAAGCTTTTAATGAGCTAGACCATACCACATTAAGTAATGTTTGGTTATCTCTTCAATATGTTATGAATGAGGTATTGAAAGTTGGTGGAGGGAACAACTACAATGTTCCTCATGTAAACAAGAAAAAATGGAGAGAAATGGGATGCTAGAAGAACAAGTAACTGCACCAATGTGGGCAGTTGCTGATGCATGGGAAAGGGTGGTTAATGGGGCTTCAAGCTCTAACATGGGAAGGGACTAGCAATGTTTATTCATCAAGTTGTTTTTTTTCTGTTTTAGTGAAGTAAGCAAATGGGAACAGTTACTTTGTTCTGTTTTAGTGAAGTAAGGAGGGGACTAACAGTTTGTTTTTTGTTCATCTAAGTCCATGAACTATTTTGTCTTTGTAATGTTGGAGAAGCAAAATGATTAATGAACCATGTTTCAATTAAGTTGTTGTCTATGAACCACGTTTAAGCTTCAAAAAATTTACCAATTCATGGATAACCAAAAATAGAATGTGAAGTTGTAATCTCAGAAGTCCCCAATTTTCATAAACTAAGGTGAAGTAGCTCTTCAATCTTTGCCACAATTGCCTCAATCAGTCAACTATGTTGGACTGGTGGCATAGAGGGCTAAGAGAGAGCATTCAATCACCTTAGAATGTTTCAAGTTTTAAGAATTTTTCATCACTGATTACACTTTGAACCACAGAAGGAGCAACAGAGATGATTCATAGACAACAACGGTATTTAGAGGCCAAGTTTATAACCAAACAATTTTTTCCAACACAAATCAGGCTTAGAACCAAACTTAGCATCCTTATTCTTGAAAATTCAAGCGTTACACAGCACAATTCGTGAACAACAGTAGGAACAACAAAGCAAAATGAACCCCACAAAAATTAAATCACAAACATCCAACATCATAGCAGATCAAAATCAACAACTAACCACACGCGTCATCACTAACAACAAGACTCAGCATCACTAACATCATCATCAAATTTTTTTTCCTTTTTCTTGATAATTGAAGAAGATGAGGGTTTACCAGATGGCGTTTGTTTCAATTTACCCTTTGCTTGCAGATCTTCATCATCATCACTTATCACAATCACCTCAGTCACTGACTCACCTTGTTTTCCTTCATTTTCTTTGTCACCATCGAACTCAACTGTCTTTGATTCATCAGATCTACCACTGTAACAGTGAATTCCTTCACAATTTGGCCCCAATTCACAGTAAGGATATTCAGAGCATGAATAAGTACCATTTGATGGATCATCAATGGATTTATGCGAAAATCCATGACTCATGATATGAAAACAGAGGAAATATGAAGGAGAACAGGAGAATTATGAAATTAAAAGTAGATTCATGACAAATCAAACACATTCTTGCGTTTAAATAAGAAATTTAGGAACGATTTTCAAAAATTTAGGAACGAAAAAAAATTCAAAGATCTCTTTAATTGAAGATGGGATTCATATATGAAAACATTAAAAACTGAAAAAAAGTTGCAGATTTCAAACAAAATATGAAGAAAATCACGCATCTGAAGAAAATCACGCAATATATTCTAGGGTTACATGTGAACAGGGGACTTTGAACCCTAAAATGCAAAGAAGAAAACCCAGAGAGAAAAAGAAGGAAAGAGGAAAGTAGAGGAGAGAGAAAGAAATGCGTGTGAATGATGAATTAGCTGCCAGCTATAAACGCATTAAATAAGGGAGAGAATGGGGTCAAAGATCCCATTTCTCATTAAATCTGATGTATTGGATTCCTCAAATTTGAGGGGCATTCTGGAGATTTTTTTGTTTCCATGAGGATAGAATGGGGATAATTTATGGCTTTACTTAGCAATAGGACTTATAAATTGGGACACCTTATAAGGAAAGGGGACTTATATTATGGGACGGAGGGAGTACACATTTCGCAGCACGATTATTTGCTAAGTACCAAATTAAAGCTTCAACTTTTACGATCATAATCTCATTACTCTGATAATTCATTTTCTACTCTTTCTGCAAAATCTCCGAAGAAAAATCACTAATTTCAAGGTGTAAAAATGGCGAAACCTCGAGTTTCAATGGAGGTCGGAAACGATGGAGTTGCTCTTATCACTCTATCAAATCCTCCTGTTAATTCCTTGGCGATTCCGAGTTAGTTTCTCATTTTTCGTAATCAAATTCCGTTTAATTTTCAATTTCAACTGCGAATTATATATATGTGTATGTTTCTTGATTTTATTTGTAGTAATTGACGGATTGAAAGAGTTATATAGTGAAGCTTTGAAGAGAAATGATGTTAAAGCTATTGTTATCACTGGTAAGTTGGAAATCGTTTGATCATTTGATATTGTCAATTGTAAATTGTTATGTAGTAACTGATCTGATTTTGTGATTTAAGTGAATTATCAAGTAGCTGCTCAGAATTTATATGATTATATTGATTTGCCTCGAAATGAGGATGAAGGAAGCTTTTTGACTCCTAGAGTTTGAGATTTTACTTGATCTTACTGTATTTTGTCGGTTAAACGTTACGTACTGTTTTGTGTCGATGATCATGTATTTAATGCTCATTGTAGGTGAGAGTGGGAGGTTTTCAGGCGGTTTTGACATCAATGTCTTTCAGAAAGTTCACAAAACTGGTAAAACAAACTTACTTGATTGCTCTTGCTGTGGAAGTTTTTTTGTGTTAGATTGGATTGGTTATGAAAGTTAACGTGACGGTACTTGGTTTGGCAGGGGATGTATCTTTGTTGCCAGATGTATCGGCTGATTTGTTGGGCACAATCGAAGGTAATTGCTGAAAACCAGCCATGGTTTTCTTATTTTTTATTTTTTTAAATTTGTGGAGTACCACATGAAAAGCATTTCTATAGAAATGATGTTGAATGTGGTGCAAAGGTGGTGATGGTGACATTGGTTTAACTGACTTTAGATTCACGAAAGCCGTCTGTTGCTGCCATACAAGGACTTGCACTCGGGGGTGGATTAGAACTGGCTATGGTTTGTGCCATTTTCCTCTCACCCTTCTTTTGTAAATCTACCTCTGTCCTAATTTTAATGTCTCATCTATCATTCGCAAATGGGATTAATCATAATAAATAGCCTGGAGAAAGCCAAAAAGGATTGAATTAAGCAGAAAATCTTGCATGACTCTATTGTGAGGGTCCGAAATAAGAACTAGGAAGCGAGACCGTTAATTTGGGGGTGGAGTGCGTGTCAATATTGTCAGTTTTTCCCTTTAGTTCCTTGCCAATTTTTTTGTACTGTCTCCAGGGATGTCATGCACGCATTTCTGCACCGAAAGCACAACTTGGTTTGCCTGAACTATCACTTGGAATTATGCCAGGTTTTGGAGGTGAGTTAGATTTGCCCTTTGAATTGCACCCTCCTACTAAAGTTGGTTTTTACAATAACTCTGGACATTTTATACAGGGACACAGCGTCTTCCCAGGCTTGTTGGTCTAAAAAAGGCTGTTGAGATGATGTCGGTAAGCCTCAGTTTTGCTTATCTTTTTTCTTGTGAGAATACCTCATCATAAGGTGCATCTGTGCAGGAAAGCCAGTTTCTGTTTATCATTAGTTGAGCATAATCTCTCTTTTCAAAAATGTAACATGCAAATCCGTCTCAATGAGATAGATAGTGCTTTTTCTTTGACATTATCATTGATGTAATTGTGATAAGTCTTAAGCTTTTCATTATGCTGGTTGGTATTCAAGCTATTGCATCCAAGTTTATATCAGCGGATTAATTCTCATTTTAATTATTTGTTCCGGAAAAATGATTCATTAGAAACGCATGTCCATCTATGCACTTGTCTAGTTTGTTTATTTTTCCCCTCAAATTAGTTGTTGTGGAGACAGGTAGCAGGATACATAACTATCTAGGAAATGCCAGAACTGAGTGCTGAAGCAGCTCAATAGTTGTACATTGTTGAAAGAATATCAGATCTCTTATGTTTTGTGCTTACCATTTTGCAATTATTGCATGAACGGACAAATCATCTGTTGGTAAAACGGATTACCATCTCAAAACTGTAGCTTATAGAGTGGCTTCTTCTGGAGGAGTTATCGCTGATATCAGCGCCTTACATGCGGATTCGTTTGAAAACCTTCTATTGTAGTCCTTGGTCAATAACCATTGATAGCAACATGCAACTCTTTAAAAGTATACTTTGTAGTTTTGATGTTTGATTCAAAAGAACTCTTAGGGTATATGATCGACTAATATTTGTAATCAAGCTGGTTTAGTTTCACGGCTATTTTCACACAGTACTCAACCATTGAAGATGAGAGTATTAGGAAGGGTCAAACTGGCATAACAATAATATAAAAGCTTTAAGTTACTGAAGTCTAAAGTATTATGGAATGGGCGAAATTTTGACACTTTCCTATCCAGACACAATGCATCGGTTTCTTGCTTGAATTGATAATTAATGTTCTACATCCAATTTCTTATACAAGATTGGTGAGAATGAAATTTTCTTATGGTCAAACTCTAACTTGTATATTTTGTGACTTTCTCTGTATCTGATATAATTTTAAAGTCATCAAAACCAATAACGTCTGAGGAAGGATTAAAGTTTGGCCTCATTGATGCTGTTGTACCTCCTCAAGAGTTGCTAAAAGTATCACGCATGTGGGCTTTAGATATTTCAGAGGGACGGAAACCTCTGGTACGCTCCCTCCACATGACTGACAAGCTAGGTTCCCTCTCTGAATCTCATGAATTCCTAATGATAGCAAGACAGAAGGCAAAACAGACTGCTCGAAACATGCCTCAGCATCTAGCTTGTCTTGATGTTATTGAGGAGGGTATAATACATGGAGGCTATGCTGGGGTATTAAAGGTATTCTTTTGTGAATTTTTGAATGCTTATGATTGTTTTTACAACAAAAACATAATCTGAGAAGTTCTGCTACAGGAGGCAAAAGTTTTCAAAAAGCTAGTCCTAACAGATACTGCCAAAGGTCTAGTGCATGCATTTTTCTCTCAACGCATGACAACAAAGGTGCTTATCTCGTCTTTTCATTGTTCTCTCTCTCTCTCTCTATTCTCTGCCTCACGTTATTCTAATGGTGTGAGTTAATGACTTGGCGTATTTTTGGCTGTCACCTTTCTAACATGACAAGTTTGCTTCTGTTTTCTATTTTTGGCCTTCGACTGTATAACACGACTCCAATGTTTTTTTCCTCTATTTAGTGTGGGGAAATATATGCATTCATTACAGATACTGGTTGGTTTTATAAATACTGAAGCTCAGATGCCATACAAACATGCGTTATTTGGGTTTGCAAATATGCAACGCCTGAAGGCTTAATTCATTCTGCTCTTTGTAGTTCATATACCAGTACAAGGCTGGATGCTAAGCTTGATTGTTCTCTATCCTAAATGTCATGTCTTTGTGGTCATAAACTTGAATTTATGGTTAGGGATCATGATCTTGCTTCTTTATGTTATATTTTGTGCTCTTATGACAATGTTCGATTATGACTATTGGCCTTTTCATTGGTTCATTCCTTCTGTGTTTTGACTCTATAATGTGTCAGCATCTACGCTCTTTTTAAAATCTGCAACTTTGACCCCCCAACCCAAAAAGGAAAAAATAAATTTAGTGCATTCAAGATTTCAACTTTCCCTTGCAGCTGCTGTATGGCTCTATGTCTTTTTTCTGTTGCTTATAGAATTGGAAGCTTTCCTAATTTGTCACTATTGGTAGCTCATCCTTCTATGTAAAAGTGTGCTTTTGAATTCATTTTATCTGTTCCTATCTTCCCATATGATAGGTACCAGGTGTTTCTGATGTTGGACTGAAACCAAGACGTATGAAGAAAGTTGCTGTTATTGGTGGGGGTTTAATGGGTTCTGGCATAGCAACGGCCCTACTCTTGAGCAATGTGCAAGTTGTTTTGAAGGAAGTGAATGCTGAATTTCTTGCCAAGGGAATAAAATCAGTGGAAGGTACTTTAATCTCTTTATCGAACAATGTGCTCTTTTTTTCTTTCTTTGCTAAATATCTGAGAGGTGTTGAGTATATGACTTGGCCTTTTCGATCTGCAATTAAGTTACTGGCTCCTAACCTTTCCATTCGCAATAGTTTTCCATTATACATTGTAAATATGCATCGACAGTTCTCTTCCGAAATTAGTTATTAGTCAGTTTTTCACATCAGGAAATCTTATATGACATGTGGCAGGCAACATCAGAGGTTTGGTGACGAGAGGGAAGTTGGTAAAGGACAAGGCAGAGAAAGCACTGGCATTGCTCAAAGGTGGATTGGACTACTCAGAATTTAAAGATGTGGACATGGTCATTGAGGTTAGTTGTCTGAATCCTTTATGTTCATAAGGTTGTAATTTTAGATGAAGATGCGTTAGCAAAAGATGAAAATGTATCTTGCAATTTCATACTGATGCCTGATTAAGAAAGGTCATGACTTTAGAATCACTTACTAAGAGTATTTGATACTGTCTTCCAGGCTGTTGTTGAAAATGTTTCTCTGAAACAAACAATTTTTAGTGACCTTGAGAAAATCTGCCCTCCGCACTGTATTTTAGCAACAAACACATCAACTATTGATCTTAATGTAATTGGAGAAAGGACCAATTCACAGGAACGCATTGTTGGTGCCCATTTTTTCAGGTTTGATGCTTTTCTTATTCTCAACTTATTTTGCAGCTGTGAGATAGATTGCGTTCTTGCTTGAGTTTAAAAATAAACTTAAGACCTTCCATTGCTGATCCGAGTCCAATAATTTGGACGCTGCTTGTTGTTGTAGGGGGCCAGCCTTCTTTCTTTTTGTCATTTCGGTTTATGGAATACCGGCTTTTCTTGAGACTGGTCATCTACATCATCTTCTGCCTCCCTATTGGGGCATTGTTCTGTTTTCTCTGAAACATCACCTGTTCATAAAAGTCCCCTATTCATTGTCTGAGGTCTCTGCTGCAAAGCAGGGATACTATTAATCTGTGGTAGAGAAAGTACCTGTTTCACCTCTCTATTGACTTTTGCGTGTGGGGCCTCCATTTTTTCTAATAAATACCCGGAAAATAGAATATTCTGTAGATGAAATCCAGATGCACCCTGAGGCCTGAGAGGTATAATTGTGTCTAGCATTAAAAAGTCCTGCTTCAGCTGAGAGCCTGAGACTGAAAATAACAGCCACAAACAGTTGTAGCCATCTCTTACGTAGGGTCATCTCAAAATTTTTAGGAGCCTTATACTAAATCTGTAATTGGCCCTATACATTATACATCCTAGATTCATTTTCTTTTTCCTCAGATGTTTTTATGCTGATTTAAGGTTCTTAATTCTAGTAGACATAACATGATTAAAGAACTCAAGGGCAATCGTGCAAGAGAAATCAGTAACAGTCGAACATAGATCACCGGAAAATTGCATATGCAGGAAGTATGGGGAAAAAAATAGCAACTAAGATAAAATTACCAAAATTGGTTCTTTTAAGAATTAAACAACCTAGCCATGCTTCTAAATTATATATCAGTACATTGTTCCTATATTGGTGCATATTACTGGCAAAGTCATACTCTCCCCCTTCCTTTAGTTTCCCCTTTTTGTGTTGCTTTTAACTGTAATTTGAGCAAGATGAACATAGAAAGAGAGGGAAGCAGTGTAGGCAGATAACACAGAATCTGTTGAATACATATTCTATGATTCTAATATGATCTGCACGCCTGGGAGTGGAGATCTATCTGGAAAGAGAGTGAGGTGGAAGGTTGGAGCTTGAAAATTGAGAAAAGACCAGTGTTGGTGACAAAAAAGAAAAAAAAATGCAACACATACAAAAAAAATTACTTTGACTTTAGTCTAGCCAAGACAATAATACTGCACTCTGGAGAGAGTGAGTACGATTTAATTTGAGCCCTCTATAATCGAGGTGCCATGTGCAGCAGCAGCCTGCTCTTACTGCTTCTTTTGGAGGTTCTGTGTGCAATGAAGATCTTAATTCTGAAGTTAAATTAATTTCTACTATGGTATGGTTTTTAATAATTCATTTGGAATATTGCTGCTTTGTATTCTTCTAATTCTGTTAGGGGATTTTTTTTGACAGTCCTGCACATATTATGCCTCTCCTGGAAATTGTGCGGACACACAAGACTTCGGCACAAGTTATTCTTGATCTTATCACAGTTGGTAAAACAATCAAAAAAGTGCCTGTTGTGGTCGGAAATTGTACAGGATTTGCTGTCAATAGGGCTTTCTTCCCATACGCACAGAGTGCTCATCTTTTGGCGAACTTGGGGGTCGATATCTTCAGGATTGACAGAGTGATAAGCGACTTTGGCCTGCCTATCGGTCCTTTCCAGTAATTTTTTCCACCTCCTTATGATGTGTCATGCATTTGTGCTCTTCTCTCAATGTATTCAAGTAGCATGTTTATTGCCTCGCCATGTTGGTCTTCACTCTTTAAGTATGCTACAGTTGCAAGTGGTAATTGTATTTTCTTCACCTTCTCTATTACATTGTTTGTAGCACAAAATAAAACTTTGGTCATCTATGCCTCCCTTGACATCTTATACGGAGAATAGTAACTTGTCTGGGGACTTGAAGGAACACCAAGATCTTCCAACTGCTTCTTACTCATATACAGTCATACTATACTAGTACCAGAATTATGAATTTTAGAACTCGTAGCATCCAGAATCGCCTAATGTTGAAAATTGATATTAGATGTTGCACCACTTTATTTTGTCTGTTCTTTTGGTCAATATGAGTTTGTTATCATCAAGGACGGTAATTAGGCACTTCATTTATGTTCTAGGCTTCAAGATTTAGCTGGATATGGAGTTGCACTTGCAGTAGCAAAGGAGTTTCAAGCTGCCTTCCCTGATCGTACTTACCAGTCTTCTCTAGTTGAACTTCTTGTAAAAGATGGGCGAAATGGTAAGTATGGATCATCTTAGCTATAAGCTGGTGATTGCTTGATTGGTGAATTTATTTTAATGTGTCTTTATTAACTTTTTTGGTCACAACTTTGTGGATGTTTCTGACATTACAGGTAAAAATAATGGAAAAGGATACTATATATACGAAAAAGGCAGTAAGCCAAAACCTGATTTTTCTGTGCTACCAATTATTGAAGAATCTAGAAGGCTGAGTAAAATTATGCCAGGTGGAAAGGTAAAGACATGATATAAGCAGTCTGTAATAAAAACGTTTTAGTACTGAATCTTTGATAAGCTCTATTCCCATTTGTATGCAGCCTATATCTGTATCAGACCAAGAGATATTGGGGATGATATTCTTTCCAGTAGTGAATGAGGCATGTCGTGTTCTAGATGAAGGAGTGGTGGTTCGAGCATCTGATCTAGATGTAGCTTCTGTTCTTGGGATGAGCTTCCCTTCATATCGGTTTGTCCTTTTAACTGTTTTTGCCGCCTTACTCCTTGTCAATATGAGTTTGTCTGAAGATTTCTCTGTTTAAGAGAGCAATGGACACTGAGATGCTAGTAACTTACAGTTTCTTCCGTTTTTCCAGTGGTGGTCTGGTGTTCTGGGCAGATGCTGTAGGGCCAAGCCATATATATAATTGTCTGAAGAAGTGGTCAAATCTGTATGGCAATTTCTTTAAACCATCACGATTCTTGGAGGAAAGGGTTTCTAAGGGATTGTTACTGGTTAGAGCACTATCTCATTTTCTAATTCTCAGCTGCCTATTTTTATGTTTTATTTTATTGCATCAATTTTAGTGATGTTTTTATCTTGGATTCATGGAGATTAATAATCAATCGTTAAAAGAAGCACCTTCCCTTTT
Source organism: Beta vulgaris subsp. vulgaris (assembly GCF_026745355.1). NCBI lineage: Eukaryota > Viridiplantae > Streptophyta > Magnoliopsida > Caryophyllales > Amaranthaceae > Beta > Beta vulgaris. The sequence goes on from NC_079209.1 coordinate 59,252,283, forward strand.
TCATCAGGATTAACATAAACTCCCCCTCCCCTCCTCACCACCACCACAAATAAAAAGGAAAAAAATGAAAGGGAAAGAAAAGAGAAGCTATGAACATCTCCGTGTCCTTGAAGGTCTTTAGATAGAGTTACTTGTGAATCATAAAAATCTGAACACTTGAGAGATGTGTTATGAAGCAAGGAATAAAACTATATTGTAAATCTGCTGAGGATTGAAAAGAAGGCATCCCCCTCTTTTGGAGACCTCAATATTTGTGTCGGATCTCAATACTCGAACATGGTATGGACGTTTTGACACTTTATTTTGAATCAATATCATTGGAAATCTGAGTCGGACACTTATACACATACCTGTGTCTCACATGATATACTCACTCCCGGGTAACATAGCTCTTGAATTTATAGTGGAGCATCATATGAAGACTGCCTCATCACATTTTAGCATGTCTTTCTTTGCAGAGTGCGCCTGCTTCATCATCAGCTTCAAGGTCACGCTTGTAGGTTGGATTCACATTGCCATTTTGGTGAGGGAGTCTTTTGACAATATATTATCACTTGATCAGGTCATTATGTAACACTGAGAATTGGTTTTATCACAGCTCCTTAGTTTAAGTGGATCACTTCAGTGGTTCAAGAATTTTCCTTCCTGGTTCCCTTCACTCTCCTCCAACCCCCTTTCGTTTTTCTCGTAAAGATGGGGGTGGAATATAAGGAGAAGAAATAAATAGATGTGTTGTAAGAATTCATCATCATAATAAAAATTGGAGTAGGAAATTGTTGAAATGAATTTTTTTTCCGCATATTGATTTTACCATCAAGTTGCACGAAGTGCTTATTTTGGGGAGCTTCTTCATGTAGTATAGCTTTCTTATCCTGATGGTATTACTTCATATTGAAATCATGATAGATTGTGTCAAAGGTGGTGCTTTAACCGGGTTTATCCTCATTTTGTTCATTTCGAAGTGTTTTATTAAACTTCTACATTTTTTGGCGTTCTTAATTTATGTTCTTCTCTCTGGTAACATTTATTTTTCTTGTACATACCTCCTCCGTTTTATTTTAAATGCAACAAAGGGGTATATTTTGTGAGATATAAAATATTTATTTGTTGCATTTAAAATGAAACGGAGGAAGTATTCATCTTCCCATGTCCGCACATATTTCTAAAACAACGAGCGGTTAAGGAACTCTACTCAATAAGAATGAATTTATTGGTATTGCGTAGAATGAAACCAAGGAAAGCCAAGCCTGTGTGGCACTGCCTCATTGTCGAAGTGCATGTTCATTCCAAAAATGATCATCTTGATCTCAGCAATTTATATTGGATGAGGGTGTTTTAGTAGTTGCAATATTAGCTTTCTGCCAATAATTTGAAAACCAATATTTTCCTCTTTCCCCCTTTTTGCACAATCACGAGCAAAGCCCTCCCCAGCATGAGATATGGGACGAGGGGTTGGGGCTGACACCTTGGCCAAGATTTCTGGAAGGCGAGACACAGCATGAGATATGAGAGGAGAGGTTGGGGCTGACGCCTTGGCCACGATTTTGGGAAGGCAAGACAACCACCATGGAGCACGGTGAGTTTGCATAAGTGGCATGTTGAGTACAACATTTTGTTACAGAAGATGAGAAAATAATAAAACAAATTTTAACAATGTCTTCGTTCAAGGCAAAGACCAGCATATCTAAATACTTTCTATAAAGTAGTACAATACAAGTGTACAACTACAAGCGTCGAAAAGGAACAGATGGTTTAGCCAAAACTTGATAATCAAATGAAAAAAGCTTCACTCCTCAAGTTCAATTTCACCGTCTAAAATGGCATGCCGAGTTAGCACAATCTCCTTGACAAGATTCCTGTAGGTAAATGGTCTAACAGCAGCTCTGAGAAAAATCTCAGGAGGAATTTTACTCTTTTTAGTCCTCTTCCTCCAAGGACCCAACCCAATAAGTTTCCATTCTTCTGGACTCACCTTGGCTCTTTTACCTCGCAAAGCGGTCTCGTCTCCATCGCCATCACCACCGCTATTGTCATCGCCACTGTCTTCGTCTTTGTTACTTGCACTCTCACTCTTCTCCATTGCCTGTAACTGCTTGTCATAAAATTTGCTTGTTCTTTCTACACTCCGTTTCACAAAATTCTCCATATCATCATTATTTCTTATTGCCTTTTCGAACTCTTCTTTCCAATACTTCTCATCCTCTTCATTGTCTTCAACTCCTAAATCCTCGTCTTGCAATCCTAATTCATCCTCATCTTCCTCGTTTGTGTTCATCAAAACATCGTCATCTAATTCATAATCATCATCCTCACTATCATCATCATCATCATCATCATTGTTCTCATCTCCATCATCCTCAACCCATTCACTAAACTCTTTCTCACCTAATTTAACACTCTGAGTATGAAAACCATCACCATCATCATCAGGAGCATCACACCCCATCTCCATCTCCTCCAATTTCGCCTTCCATTCTTTGGTGTAAGGATGCAAGAGCTGAACAGGATGATTCATCAACAAAAACTCCAAACATTTCGACTTTTTTTCATCACTCAACTTCTCATAAGCCTTCACCACATCATCCACATACGCCTTAGGACTCACCCTCACAATCTTACACAACCCACCAAAATAAGTACACAATTGAACTTTCCCCTCATCATCCTCCAACTCAAACAAGTAGTCATTCTCCGTTTTCGGATTAAGAAACGGCAACATTGCCTTAAAGAAGTTAACTTGTGGCTCAAACCGGCATTGATACACCGGTCTCTTAACATACACTATATCAGGTCTCATCCAAGCTGCACATTGAGTGATCATTGCCCTAGTCTTATTTCCTAACCTACCCATCAAATTCCATTTATCCAGCCTTTGATCCCCTGCTTCTAACACCACTTCACACACCAAAGTCCATTGCTCCCATGGCTGATCACTAAGCCGCCATCTCGGATGCCGAACAAACACCCAATAATTCTGCAAACCCACATCCAAATTAAACGTTTTCAACCTATTCCCAAATTCCACACTCATTTCATGCTGCTCAATCTTTTCCCACTCCTCATGATCTCTAACCTCACCAATAATTGTCGCACATTCATCCGACATTCGTCCACGAATTGGGTCACCAACAACTATCCCACGCCAACTATAAGGCCCAAATTCCCCATATTTATACCAATCATAAGGGTGTTTTAAATTTGGGTCATCTTTCTTCATAAACCTAACCATTCTATCATAACCTAACCCAATCATTTGAAGTTCATCTTCTGAGAAATTATCTGGGTAATTTTTATGTGGGTTTTTTAGCCTGTAAAAAAGACTTTCTGCCAGTTTTCGGGATTTACGCCGCGCATTGCGCTTTGCGTCACGACGAAGCTCAGCGCTGCCCTCGATGCGGCCTGTTGTGGGGGTTTTCTTGCTTCGACCGGCGGCAGGAGGGAGGGGAAGATGGCGGCCATGTGAGGAAGGTTTAGGGTTTTGGAGAGAGAGAATTTTGAGGTAACATACAGTTGATTTGGGGGTAAATTTAGGGTTTAAGGGTTTTTTGATTTTCCATTTGGGGTTGGAAAGAAAAGGGTTTAAGGATTTAGAGAAAGTGAGATGTTGTGTTAACATTTGAGAATTTTGGGTGGCTGGAAAATAGAATATGTGATGAAGATTTATTTATGGATAATGGATAATTGCCATCGTTTCGTTTCTTCCAATAATTTTAGGTCTTATGTCATGGCTTAGTGTTGAGGTGGCTCACCACATTTACAAAAGAATTTTGAATTTGATGAATACATAATAGAAGTACAAGTAAATTTAAAGGTATCACTCATCGAGATCGATAATACTTCCTCCGTTTCTTAATAAGTGCAACATAGAGAAAGTGGGGGAATATCAAGGAATGTAGAGAGAGAAAGTTGGGACCACAATAAAGTAGAATAATTCAAGTGATGAAACAAAAAAGTTGTGGTCCCCTCTTGTTTTTTGGTGGCATATTTGTAATAATATTGAATTTTTTTTTTACCATTTTGAGCTTGGTTGCACTTATTGTGACTATTCCAAATAAGGGAAATGTTGCACTTATTAAGAAACGGAGGTAGTATATTTTACGTATTAGGACGTTTCGTAAACGTTGCTAGAAAACACAACCTTTTCACTTTTCAGTATGAGTGTCTATTGTTTATTTTAAAGGTCTTAAAAGAGAATTTTGCCAAAGCAAGAGCAATTTGTAGGATTTGGCTATTAAAGTATAACTCACGAGTCATAGTGATAGTAGTAAGGTGGGTTTCTGATTGTAAAACTCATTTGTAACGCACGTGAGTGGTATGAGAATTGAAAAATTGGCAATTAATGCTTTTATTAATGAATCAAATAATAAAACAGTATCATCTACATACTCATACATTATCATACAAGTTATTCTTAAATGAGTATGTAGTTAAAGTGTAAAGTAGATTGAGTTTAAATTGAAAAGAAAGGTCAAAACTAATGAAAAGTTAATGTAATAGAGCTTGAATTTTAGGGTTGAATTCGAGGAATAAACTCATCATCCTAACTATGGCAATCTGCAATCATGAGTTGTATATTACAGATAAAAGATGGTGCCCAAGATGGAACTTGCACTAGATAAGCAAAAATGAGACTGAATTTCAATAATCAACTACTATTGGAACTAAAACGAAAGTAAGCAAATTTCCCATGTACAATGCTATCGTGTAGTGCCTGACTGTTTGCTAGAATTATAATACCAGCAAATTCTTTTGCTCCATCTTAGGCTAATAATTAAAAGACTGGAAAAAGAAACACTAGCATCTATCAATACAAGATACTAGTGCACGTATACAGAATAAGCATTTTACATCTTTTCGACAATTTAATCTTGAACTACGATGACATTTGTCGGTTGCGCAGATTAGGAGGATCGTAGCAGTAAAATGACTACCCATAACATCACCATCCTGGAACAGTACAGCAGCTTGCCTCTGAATGCAATCTCTTATCTTTACCAGAATGTCAATGCAATCCCCGAGCCGTTTATATGTAAACTTCTATATGCTTGGTTTGACATCACCATTTTCAGTTCGGGGAGGATTTTGGGAGATAAGATTGTTGGATGGAGCAGCAGTGACGGTAGCTGCAATCATTGAAGGAGTCTTAGTTGATGCTGCAATGATGGGTCTAGAAACACCGTTGCTAAAATGGTCTTGCTGATTTCGACCATCGCTTCTCGATTTGGCAGCGCCATTGCCGGTTTCTTGAAAGCTTATAGAATCAGATCTAGCTAAGGAAGAACATTTCGTTTCTGTACAGAAAGCCACCAAATTGTCAAAAAGATATTACGAGAAGGAACTTTATTGATATCAGTGCCTTACTGAGTTACTTCTTGAGCTAGCTTCATTCATAAATGTAAAGAGTGAGATGAGAAGGAGCAGATTCATGATCTAGATAAAATAACAGAAAGTTCGATCAACTCAAATTATGAAAGGAAGACTTGCTGCATGAGTTCAAGCATACGCGGAGTATGAATTAACCAAGTAAATAATGGTTCTCACTGAAATAGACGACCTAGCAACTCACCAAAGCAGAAAAAAGGACTTTGAACTCAGATCCTCAGTTCACTGCCCCTCCGATAGTTTTAAACTAGCAACTGAAATAGACGACCTAGCAAGTAAAAAGGACTGAAATAGACGACCTAGCAACTCAAATTATGAAAGAGTGACATGGTGACACCCCCTCCCTCCCACACCTCAAAATCCCCCAGAGAAAAAAAGACAAAAAAACCAGCAGAAAGAAATTGTCTGCCTCGATAACATTGCAATTTCACTATTAACACTTGCCCTGTACATTCAAAGTTCTATGCATGGAGCACAACGCAAAAGAAGTTCAAATTAGGCCAACTTAAACCGCCTAACCTAACTGCCAAAGATAAAAAGGCAAAAACAGAAGAATATAAGTGTGATACTTCTCTCATGCAAAATGCTATACTAGTAATATTCATGAAGTTTCGACTTCAGGTCTCCAAATATTTAAAACTGAATAATGAGCACACAGATAGCATATATGCTGAACCTTCGAGAGATAGACACCGTTGTAGAAATAAATATACAGGGAGACCACAATTTATTTTGGCTGACTGAAAGGTCATGGAACCTATTTCATAGATAAGGTTTACAAGCAATATTCGTAAAGCTAATGTTTGAAGTCTCCAATAAATGGTTAACTGATCGTCTGATCCATGAGCACACAAAGAGCAATTCATTCCAATGATGAAACCCTTGGATTAATTATGATCATTAAACAGAAACCCATAGAAACAATGATACTGTTACTGCAAATGTTTGACCACTGACCTCGATCGAAATGACAAAGACTCACCTTTTAGTTCTCCAAATGTAATAAGCCTATTGAGGCAATCTCGAAACTTTGCCAAGACAATTCTTTCTTGCTCAGCATACACCTCTGAGGTGCTCTGCTCTCGCAATCGCGAAGATGATGAGTGGACATGGTTGGCTAACCCATTAGGGGAATCAGCTGCCATGAACATAGTATCTTGCTCATCACACCTCAAAGCTAGAGTTAATGGGGACATTGGCCTGGATTTGGGTAGATCATTGCCATCTAAGCTAGAATCATCAGGGCTTATACTATCATTTACATTTCCACTGGCAGATTCATCAAGTACCGTCTTCAAATCTGATTCATCTTGGCACTGAAATATGTCCTGAACTGGCGATGCATGTGAAGTTTCTCGTCCATCTTCTGCCCGGTTTTCTTCAGCAGTATTAGATTCTGTAAGGGATTGGTAGATAAGCACATCTCAGATCAATGGAGCAAATACTGCAAGCTCTCACCACATGCAGAATGCAAATTTCAACAGCAACCATCAGAAAGCAAGATATACCTCAATTCACGGCTTTGCCAGAACATACTAAATCAATAACTAGTTATTTGCACGATAATCGTTAAAACGTTATATTTCTAGTACAACCACGTATAATCCACTAGATGATCAATAAGCAAAGTCGTAATGAGTGTCCCACACCACCACTACCCCCCCGGACCCTGAAGAATGTGTCGGAGCAGCAAAAGTAGTGATGGTCAGAAAAATATTACTATAAGTGATACACATATTAACACCAGTATGTAATACTACTAGTCTACGATACAAGTAAAACAAGTAGAATGTATTTAAAATATGTGAAAGAGTAATCTCCTCTAGAGAAGCCAATGATGGCAGATAACTTGCTTGTAGCAAGAAAGACAACTCCTTCTAGACCTATATGGCTATACGTAACACCATTTGCCTACTTGCTTATGAAGTTGCGTAGGTCATTCCTCAAAACCTGTCTTTCAAGACCAAACCCTACTTGTTAATTATTCACAGCTCAAAGACTACATGCTGACAAAGAATTCAAGTGCTCCCTCTGTTTGTAGAAATATAACATTTTTTTATGTCTGACAGATTAAGTTTTTGATCAAAATTCAAACATACTTCAAGAAAGGTTGTTCTTGGTCCAAATTTAACTTGACTAACCCCCTCTCTCTACTTTCTGTAACAACCTTTAATTTAATCTAGGAGTTTAACTGAGAAGTAATGCTAAAAATAATCTGTCTCCTCAAAAGCATCGCTGGGCAGCAGCGTCGGCTGGGCGCTCTGTGATGGCCCAACAATGGGAAAAACGCCACAAGGCATCTGGTCGGCCAAACGAGCTCCAAATAGGCTCAAATTTGGGGGTCCGCCATATTTTGGGCCAATGAAGATAATGGTCGAGCCAGATTTTTATTTGAGGCCCAAAAACATGTGATAGTGCACGGGGATATTCGGTGGTGCATCGGAAGGATCTAGAAGGGCCTAGCATACTCTTGGAGGAAAGCTTCTAGGCTAGGATACTTCTAGAATGTATCTAGATTATTACTTGATGTACATAAACCTTGTAGAGTTTGTAGAAGGTTCTAGGACAGCAATTGTGTAGAACCCTCCAATTGAGGAGGTGCGGAATATTCTAGAATTAGGGGAAGAAAGGATGGAGGCCTATAAATTGGCAATCCCTCCTCATTTGTACACAGGATCCAACACTTGTCATTTCTCTCAAGCAATCTAAGAGCTTTCTCTTAAACTCTCTCTTGCTTACTTACTTTGTTTAACCATCTTCTCCATACTTAGCCAATTTCGTAGCACACTTAGCTTAGCCAAGCCAAGCAATCGGGTGCCTTGACTTGCCTTCCGACCATCAATTTGCATGATCCGTGAGACCGTGTCTTGATACCTCAAGTCTGACAAGGTATGTATGAAACTAAAGCTTATAAAATTTGAATGGCAGGCATAGATAAATTTGGCTGTGACTCTCACCGTTGAGTAGAGAAATAGGTGCATATCAGGATGTGTAAAAACAAAATAAAGTATCTCGAGTACTGATATGGCCACCTTTTTTTTATCTGGCGAGGGCAATCAAGTCTGTCTTAAGGAGGAACAAGAAGATTTATGAATCAAACAAAGGCACAATCAAATCAAACAACATACAACATAATTTTTTAAATGAACCACCTGATAAGCATCTAAAAAGGTGGGAAAAAAAAGCATATTACAGATAACATTTTCCCATGAGTGAAGCTATCTTTACCTGCAATTGTCTTGGCAGCCTCTTCAGATAATACCACTAAAACTGAGCAGAGCTCCTTCACATCTTGTGGTTGGATGATGTCAGCTAAGAGAGACCTATTACGAGGACATGCAAGTTAATAACTCAAAATAGTTAATACCTATTTCATTAGCATTTACCATGGATGCCTGCAAAATGATCGTGATACATTATGAGTTTCAGCAACAGCGAGCAAGGACCTACCTGTATGTAAACTTGGAACCTCCTAGTGATACAGAATTAACAGCTCGGGAAGCAGAACCAGAAGATACCGCAGCAGAGGGTCCTGATGTTTTAGTATGGCTTGCCTGATGAGCAATTCGTGAAGTGGGCATAAAGTATAAGAAAATAAAGAATGTTTCATGGAGAATGATGGTACAAGGAAAATTTTAAACTTTAGATCATGTGACAAAAACAATTAAACAACGACTTGGTCATTTGAAATTGGAAATGGTAAGACATCATATCTGATGACCAAAATACCTGTTGTAACTGTCCAACTCTTGAAAGAGAAGGATCTTTAGAAGCTGGCCCAAAAAAGAGCTCTTGACCCTTCCGTTTTCTCGAATTGGGCGTAGAAGTGAAGCCAGATGATCCAATAGCACCAGTAATAGCAGCATTGGCTGCCTGCTGCACATAAGTTAAATTATTTGCATGATCACCATGGAAGAGAGCTTGCCGCTCTTCACTTCCTTCGAAATTTTTGCAGTCAATACATTTGCAATTATCGGAGCATAGAATGTTTGCTTGAAAGCACTCGCAGTACTTCTTCAAACACCCTGACTTCTTGCAATGGCATCCCTTGTTGTGCTTTGCCACCACGACATCTCCAGCATCTTCCTGAATGAAATACATATGTCGTTTAAGACACCCTAATACCAAAAGACATAACATATTCTTTTTCACTCATTTCTTCTTTCATACTATATCCAGATATTCATGTTGATTCACATATAATCATAGCAGCTTCAAGCTTTCATAGCATCTAAAAAAAGCTAACTTTGCAGAAAATGAAACGAGGCAAAATATCATTTGCTCATGCTGACAACCCTTTCGCATCATTTACATTATTGAAATATTCAATAAAATAGAAGTAACTCGAGGAAAGTCCAACAATAACATTATTCGGTTAATTACTATACGGATTTAAGTTGATAAGTATTAGAAGTAATGAAGGCAACTTATCCGTGAGAGAAGAGGTTAAAAGTACATCTATTCTCATCGGAGGTAATACAGTCGTTAGTGGATAATTTTCAAGTTTAAGCCATGATGTGATAAATGAAAGGTCTGAGTGAAAGACTAAAGTAATCAATGCATAAACTAAACACACTCTGCTGTCTCTATTGCCATGTGGACTGCTTGCAATTTTTGGCCTGAAAGCATTTGGGTTGCGTTCTAAGGTAGCTTCAACCGCTTCTCTTCGAGCAGCCTCATTCTCAACATTGTTACAACAATTATTACAGTTGCACCCATCACAGTACACTCCAGAAGCAAAGCACTCACAATACCTGCACAACATAAGTGTCAGACTTGGTAACAAGCAACAAAGCTTTAAAAGGCACACATCTAAAACAACAATCTCACAAGAATAGGATGCTCGCAAAAATTTGAATACAATCTTCAAATTTATTGAAGGTTTGATTGGATACTCATGCCTAACATCATGAACATCGCAGTAATGATCACAAATGCTAATATGATAAATAATCTTGAAAAATGTCTATGTAAAGAGAGTCTCTTGTAGTATACATAAACAAAAGCATGTGGCTCGCATCTTTTGCGCTAGATTAACTTCCTCATGTAAAGCTCCCCTTTCCTTATATAGATGTCCTAAGATATTGTCAAAGACTTGAAAGTTTATTCATAAATAAAAGGTAACACTTTCATTCAGTAAGTTTGAGATCAAAGCAATAAATGGTATTATAAAGAGGGAGTATAGTACAAGTATAGGTGGGCATTCTACCACAATGCTTAGCACATGCATCCATGTTCATTCATCCACATACATGCAGCACAATAGGTAGAGATGGAGGATAATGACATACTAGCTTCTAGAGATGGAGGATGATGAGATACTAGCTTCTGTTTTACAATTTTAAAGAACATGCAAGATTCAAAAAACACATAAAAGACCTATTAAAATTTGATTTTCGATTTTCCACACAAAAAGGCTGTATATTTTAATAATATAATATATAAAAGAACACAACTTCCCTATATTTCAATCAATTTACTACATGAAGCCCTTCAAGGTTAAAACAATACTGAGGCCAACTGGAAATACCTTTTCAATAACAACCAGACCATGTGCTTAGGATACAGAATATTTGAGATGGATGCACAGAGTCTACTACTCAAGCAAGTGCATACATTGGCAAAATTGTGCTAAAGTGACACCAAAAATAACAGGAGCTTGTCATGCAATCCTAAAGAGGAACAATAAACTTACAACTTCAAACATCGTGAATGTTTACAGTTACATTGCTTCTGCCGCTTTGGAGTACCATCTTTGGCTTCAACATTAGCTCGTGGTCGTGCCCTAGGTGATTCAGGCTTTCTGGAGAAAGAAGTATTACATTAATCAGCAATTCTGTAAAATTTGCTAAGTGAAGTTTCATGAAATGTTAAGAAAATGGACATATTTACTTATATACATGTACACACATGTAAAATTTAATCAGATAATCAAATTTTCCTTTTTCATAACTTACCACATCGCATAAGTCCAACAACTTAAAAAAAATAGATTTCACAATTTACATATGTTTTCCCACGAAAATTAAATGTACTAATTCCTTGCAAATTCAATAAATTAGCCCCTCACTCACTACGGAACTAGAACAATTCTATTTCTGAACTCAGGCAATTAATGACTAGTTGAGGTTCATAAGATGTCGCTACTAGGTCGTCCGAGGAAACAAGATGGGCAAACCTAGGCAAAAATTGCTTAGCCTTCCTAATCGATCCTAGATAAAGGAGCAATCTTGTGTTCATAGAGTATTGAAGATGGATTTATTATACTCAGTCTCTTCACTTCCACCTTCTACACAACATAGTAAACTCGCAAAGATTTCCAATTTCAACAATGATGTGATCAAATTCCACAACCTCAAAATTCAGAACACACACATTAAAATGACTAATGAAAAACCAAACAAGATAATGATATTTCATCAAGCAAATGCAAGACTATATAATCCAAATTTAGTATAATTCACCTCAAGAAAACCTAAAAAAATCACTCGAAACATAAAAAAGGAGGGAAATTTTTCGGAAATCCGAAACTCTTACATCAGTCGCACTGAAGGGAGAGGTGGCGTTTGAGCCGCTTCCAGGTGCGACGGCGGCATAACAACCACTTGAGGCAGCGGTGGAGGCTGAGGTGGCCGATGAGCTGCTGACGTGGAAGGAGGTTGAGCTACTGATATGGAAAGTGGTTGAGAAGCACCACTAGCCGAGGTGAAATCAAGCTGTCTAGCGAGCTTCTTCGCCGGAAAATCAGCAGTCGTAGTCGATTTCGGAGGAGAATTACCTCCTTTTTCTCTCTCCTCCATTGTTTCCGATCAATCAATCTTTGGTCGCCGGAATTCGGAGGAAACAAGATAATAAAAGTAAAATTAAATTAAATAAAACAGAAATTCAAAATACCCAGACCTCAAATTACACCATCCGAGCTCGAATTCAGTGACTTTTGCATTCAGATATCAAAAAATTCACCGCGTTGTCGATCGAAAACTCGTGTAAACACTAACCAAACGCAAACGCAAGCAAACACTCCACTTGTCTCCTTACCACTCCACAACATCAACAACAAGAGAAATTTGCACACGAATGTTTCAGAATCGAATGTGAAATTGTTTAAAAGTGCGATCTTTGAAGGAGTGAAAGAAGATAAACAAAACGAGGAATTTGAGGAGAGAGAAAATGGAGTAAGAAAGAAAAAAAAATGAAGAAGAGGGAGGGAGAAGAGAGAAGGGGGTTTTCCTTTCTGTTTCTCGCTCTCTCCCTCTCAGTTTAGAGGTTTTGAAATTGAATTTCTTGTAATTATTGGACGGTAAGATTCGTATTTCCACACCATCGGATGGTTAGCTTTTCTTATTATCATCTAACGGCTGATATTCATAGATGTTCTTTTATTTATTTTTTGGCCTTTGTAATTTTAAGAAATCATAATTTCCTCCTCTTGTAATTAGTGGTTAAACTAGTTATTAGGCTCAGGCTATGCTCCGAGTAAGAAAAAAAATTTATTTATTAATATAATATTTTATGATAATAACACTAAATACAACTTAGGCTGGTTAAAACTTTAGTAAATGTACTTGAGATTTGGGGATCAAACCCTATACTATGTAATTTCTTAATTTTTTTTATAGATCACACTTAAAAATATGTTTCACAATAGCCTCAAAATTTTATATGTGGGGTTTAGTATCCCTCTTTCTCTCTCCTATCACGTGAAGCCACAATTTCCTTTTACCTAATTATATCTCTCTACTTTTTTCTCGACTTTAGGTTGTTTGATTGACATAAAAAATTATTGGAAGTAGATTTTCCTAAAGTTGTAAGCTTCTTATGTAATAAGATAACGTGAGTTTGTTTGGTTGATAAAAGAGTAGAAAGTAAAAATAATTAAAAGTTGGGCTTATTCGTAAATAATCAAATGTTCAAATTGTTTTGAGAAGCTATCCCTAAAAGTTGGGGATTATTCTAAAATAATCAAAGAGTGGATTAAATTAAGTGAATCAGATGGATTATTATAATCAATTTTCCAAAACATGAGAGTCATACAATATAGATTAATATGGTTATCTTTTAAAAAAGTTGCTTATAAGGTGGTTATTTTAAAAAAAAAAGACTTTATAAGCTGGTTAAATTCAAATATAAGTAAAGCATATAATTCTTTAAGTTTGTGATTAACGTATTTTTAGGAATGTGTGAGATAAAATTTACTTGGAGTATAAAATGTTGTAAATGGGATAATCGTGTCTCCGTGCGCTAAACGCATTAATTAAGTTGCGCATGGCGCACCGCTCTCGTTATACTCATGGATGTGCGTCGCTAGCAGCAATTTTGCGTGGCATGCAACCTGCGCATCACATGTTTTTGTCGATTTAATCGTCGTGGTGGTCGATCCTACATTATTTTCTTCTGCATTCGCGTAGAATCATGGTCATTATAGGGGTCTCACCTAATTTAAAAAACCAGTCTTTTCATGCATGTAATCCAAGGTCGAGTCTATTGTAAAAAGTACATCTACAAGAGTGATCATGATAGAGTTAGAGTCGTCATGCATGTCTACCTTCTCCCTGCCTTCTCAAACTAATCTTCCCTATCAATCCTACCCGATTATATTCAATCAATTAAAAAAACTTACATTTCTCAAAATCAATCCTACACCCATTTCTATTCTATATTTTTTTCGAAAACATCATTATACAAGACATAAAAAAAATATTTTCCAAAATTAATCCATTATCTTTTTCCAATAAAAGATAAAAACAAGGGGTCCCTTTCAAAAAACGAATTTCGAAAATGATAAGCCTAATCTAAACACCTTCACTAAATACAATCCAATCAACCCAATTCAATACATTTGCATTCATTTTAAACCAATGTGCATTAGAGTCCATTTTGCATTCATACTAGGCCCATCTAAATTTGAGTTCATACATTCACTAGCATTAGAGTCGATCTTAAGCCCATATAAGTCTAGCATATGTCAAAATCTAGGCCAATTTGCATCTTTATGTGAACCCTAGCATATGTCAAGTCCAATCTAAATCTAATTTCAATCCATTCCAATCTAAGTCCAATCCTAATTATTTTAAATATCAAGCCCATGAGCATCTCCAAGTCTAGCTTCAAATACATACAAAACACAAACTTCTGATAAAACACATACTTTCTTCAGGCTTCACGATTGCTTGTCCCGAAGATTATCAATCTTTCAGACCTAAGCCGCCTAGGTATAATCATGAGGGTACTTGAATAAATCTATTATTTTTATATTAACTTACTAACCATTCCTTTCCTGATGTAGATTCTTAATATAGAACTCGTTTTTTGTACATTCTAACCTTTTTCTTATTTATTTTTCATACATAAGTTGTTACATGATTGTCCTGTTTATGCTTTCATCACTTCACATGTTATTATTGCTAATCAAGACCTAAAGAACTGTACTAATATTAATCAGATTAATTGAACAACATAGGTTCTTTTTAATATTGGTTGCTTAATAACATATCACTAAAAAAATAGTCTTTTTTGTGTATCATGGACCAATATAGACTAATATATTTTTAGGGTGTATGAAAATATTATCTGGTTATTTATTTGCACAAAACATGTCATGAACTAATATTCAGTAGAGGCAATCAATGGGCGAATGTGGTTCCCAGCCGTGTTCGTACCCTCAGCCGCAAACTCAATCTACGGTTGATTGGCCATCTCTAGAGTCAGGACGGGAGAATACACATTTGATAAGTTACTAAATTGTCCCTAAGATTTCACAATATCCAATTAACTTTATGAGTCTTCCTTTAAAGAATTGTTGGCTACTTCTTTCAATTCAAACATTTTCAATACAAAACCTTTACAATAAGTTAGTCAAATACGCGATCTTCCCACGTGGGTCAAATAAAGCACGCCTACAATTTAGTGACATTCTAACCTATCTAATTCAATGTGTTTATACAAGTTAGATTTTACTTCGAGTTGGTGACTATATTCTTTCTCACACAAACTTTAAATTGTACTTAGACTTTATGATGCACGTCTATATATAAAGAAAGTGATATTTCCTATTAAGATGTTGGTTTTCACATTGATAAGTGCATATTACAATATCATTTAGCAACTCAAGCTTCATGATAAGGTACATTTTCATATAGTATTAGAGCATTTACATTGTATTTGTGCATATTCAGGACCTTTTATATAAGATTTGTTGCATTCATGAGTTGTTTGGTCTTTGGCACCGATATTCACCAAGGAAGGCCAATATGGTTCGTAGAAGCCCCATATAGTGGGTTTGGGAGGCAAGAAGTTGAATATAAGCTCAATGGAATAGAAAAGGGTGATGATTGCATATAACTTTTGATTGTGCACGAATGCGCACATTTTTGATAGGTTGCGCGAAGAGTTGCAGGACTGAGCACACCTTTGTTCGTCCATGCAATTTTGAAGATAGAAGGAACAAAAGGTTATGCCTCGAGAGCACGATTAACAACCCATGAACATCCCCTACACATGCGTACGCTATCTAGTCATTACTCATTAGGTAATCTAATTGGTTGGGACGGGTGTAATTGTGTATTGGGAACAAACTTTTATGTTTCTCTCTTATATATTTCATCCGTTCCATAATAAGTGAAACACTTGCTATTTTAGAATGTTTCAAAATAAGTGAAACATACCTTAGATGCAAAAAAGAAAGTGACAAAATGACAAGAGTACCCACCACAAACTTGTGTGCTTTGTTTTTATCTCTCCTCCTTTGGATAATGAAAAGGGTATTTTGTGACTTTTTGGCTGTTGAAAGTAATATATGTTTATCAAATCTTGTGCACAATCCCTATGTTTGACTTATTATGGAACGGAGAAAGTACGATTTATCTTTGATTTATCTTAGATTCTCAATCCTATAACTATTAAAATGATCCACTAACCGTAAGCTATGGTATTGAAGAAGTATTCCATGAAGTGAGTTATCAGAGCATCGATGGCTGAAATCGGTAATCGTGCATCAACAAGCCGAACCATGGCATGTCAACGCGAAGAACAGCGCGGTGAATTATAGCAGCAAGCAGCAAGCAGCAAGCAGCCAGCAGCCAGCAGCCAGCAGCCAGCAGCCAGCAGCCAGCAGCCAGCAGCCAGCAGCCAGCAGCCAGCAAGGTGTTGCGTCTTGCAATCTTCTGGGTAGGCAGTAGATTTTTGCCCCAGCGGGCAGTGACCTGGCCCAGGCAGGCGGTTCCCTAGCCCGGGGGAAGACTCGTCCGATCGGTTTTGCGACGCGGATTTTTAGGTTTACTCAGCTTATGTTGGTGCCCTATTATAAATATGTTTTAGCTCGTTTATTTATTGTATGACATAAGTGAGTTTAAAGAGATCAAATTATCTCCTTATATATGATTATCTCATATTAAAACTGTTAGAACTAGAAAAAGGGTGAAGAAGATGAATACAATGAACTACGAATCTTCTAGGCGTGTGTAGACACTTTCCCAAAAGTGATATTCCGACCCTATACGAAGCACGGGTTTCACGGAATTCAATTTCGAGATACAAAGAAGAACAACAAGAGTCACGCTCGTATGAATCTTGTCAAAATAAGAATAAGATTTGTGTTTTGTTTTTGATGATTAATCTTCTCTTAGACTTGAGAGAAAGTGCTTGTTTTTGAGAGAAATATTCTGAAAAATACTACTCCTTTCATCTGTGGTACTAATCCACTCTTATACACGCTAAATAACAAAACCGTCAAAAACCGCACAAAATGCACACAGCCACGACAAGAGACAGGCTCTCGTCGCGAGTCGAGACAGAGCTCGCGAGTCGCGAGCGGGCCTGTCGCGAGTCGCGACGAGCATCGCGAGTCGCGATGCTGCTCGCCTGTGCGCTGCGATGCCTGCTCGCCTGTGCGCTGCGATGCTGCTCGCTACCTGTGCGCTGCTTGTGCTAGTATGTGCGAGTATACATGCTACTGCTTTGCTGCACCATGCTTAGCTATAACCACAAGCATAATATGCATTATACATATTGATTCAAGTAACATTTGTACTTGTTTGCGGTTTCTTTATTCCTTCAAATCTATGCATTATACATATTGATTCAAGTAACATTTGAACTTGTTTGCGGTTTCTTTATTCCTTCAAATCTTATTGTTATCTTACACCATAAACAATCTACGAGTATATTTAACGTAACTTGAACAACGACACCTTAACCAAGTTATTCAAGTTATACGTTACATGAACTCAATCAACCAAATACTCTAAATTATCCAACAATCCTCCCCCATTTAGAGTATTCTAAAAGATAATAAGCACTAAACATCATCAAAACAAACATCTCATGCGTAAATGAAAGTGTATAAAACTTGAACTTTCATATAGTAAAGTACACATTCCAAGTATCCGTATCCAATTGGTGTCGATAACGATTGAACCAATTTCAATACATAATGGAAACCCGAAGATACAATACACACAAGATAAATTTACTTAAACTCATTATAAACCGACACATAAAGCCTTGTGTCCATATCTATTCATAAGTGTATCAAAGCTATGCCCCAATAGCTTCTTGAAGCGGCTAAACTTCACACTTACATAGGTAGATCTCTAAAATACATGCTACTGTGACAAGCACAAACAAGAGACCTATTAAGATTTACAACCTCCTTATACAACACAGTTATAGAACTATAAACTTAGGATGAATAGAAGTTCTACAATCATCTAAATGAAGAAATTAATCTTATTGAACTTAAGACCCAACGTCATATTGGGCGTTAAGTTAAGATTCCCTCATTCGTGATTCTCGAGGGGCTCCAATCCTAAACCGATTGCCATCCTCTTTACATTATCTCTAGCCAAGGCCTTTGTAAAACAATCCGCTAGATTATACGTGTTACGTACAGTACTAGTCAACAGTGATACACTATCTCTTGATAAGTCCTTGGATGTAGCTATGCCGCACACCAATGTGTCTTGACTTACCATTATAGACTTGACTATATGCTCTTGCCAAAGCAGCATCGTTATCACAATGAATCGCTATGGGCGATATCGGTTTTGGCAACAAAGGAATCTCAATCATGAGATTCTTCAACCACTCCGCCTCTTTGCTTGCGGAAGATAAAGCAATGAATTCCGAAGTCATGGAGGAATCCGCTATGCAAGTCTGTTTCTTGGAAGCCCAAGATATAGCACCTCCCCCAAGTAGAAATACCCATCCACTTGTAGAAGAATGATCTTCTTTGTTAGAGATCCAACTTGCATCTGAATACCCTTCTAAAACCGAAGGATATCCACTGTAGGATAAACCATAGTCCTTGGTTTTTCCTAAGTACCTTAGCACACGACGAATAGCTTGCCAATGTTGTACACTAGGATTACTAGTATACCTACTGAGTTTCCTACCGCAAATGCGATATCCGGCCTAGTACTCGTCATTGCATACATCAAACATCCAATCACCCTTGAATACTCAAGTTGAGATACAGCACTACCTACATTAGGTAGTAATTTCTCACTAGGGTCCATTGGAGTTGACACAAAAGAGCAACCACTAACATCGAATTTCTTAAGAACCTTTTCGATGTAGTGAGATTGAGACAAACTCAATTTACCTTTGCTTCTTTTAATTCTAATTCCTAGAATGACATCCGCCTCCCCCAAATCTTTCATTGAGAACTTAGACGATAGAAAAGATTTAGTCCATCAACTTGGGATAAATCAGTTCCAAAAATTAGCATGTCATCTACATATAAGCAAATCATACACCATGACCATTGTCATCAAATTTGCTATATACACACTTATCTGAATTGTTCAATTTGAATCCATTAGACAACACTACCTCATCAAATTTTTGATGCCATTGCTTAGGTGCTTGTTTTAGCCCATACAAAGATCTAATTAGTTTGCAAACTTTTTGTTCTTGACCTTTGACAACAAATCCAACCGGTTGTCTCATGTAAACCTCCTCATCTAATTCTCCATACAAGAACGCAGTCTTGACATCCATTTGATGGATCACAAGATTATGAATTGCTGCAAGGGCAATCAATAATCTTATAGTGGAGATTCGAGCTACAGGTGCATATGTATCGAAATAATCGATACCCGGCTTTTGAGAAAAGCCTTGTGCCACTAACCGGGCTTTGAACTTGTCAATAGTTCCATCGATTTTCATTTTCTTCTTGAAAATCCATTTGCACCCTATTGGTTTACATTTAGGAGGTAGGTCCGCTAAAACCCATGTGTTATTCCCCATGATTGAGTCCATTTCATCATCAATAGCTTCTTTCCAAAATGAAGCATCTTGAGATTGCATGGCCTCATCATATGTTAAAGGATCCCCTTCCACATTATAGACATATGGAAATTTAGTCAAAACACTATCTCTTGATCCTTCAACCAAATATACATGAAAATCCGGGCCAAAAGATTTCTCTTTCCTAACCCGTTTACTTCTCCTTGGTTGAGTTGATGTAGATGCAACATTTTCATCTAGAATTTGTTCATCTAACTCATGATCATCATTTTGATCAATCTCTTGAATTTCGGTACTTGGAGTTATATCCTTTGGTCTAGGAACCGATGAATATCTATTTTCATCAAAAATTGCATCCCTTGACTCCACAATAGTGTGAACCGACCAAAAGTCGTTTTGTTCTATAACATAGAACCTATAGGATTTGCTATGAGAGCATATCCTATAAAGATGCATTCAACTCCTCTTTCACCTAACTTTTACGTTTAGGTTCCGGCACTTTCACTATTGCCCTACATCCCCAAACTCTAATGTAACTTAGATTTGGTTTTCTTTTGTACCATAATTCATAAGGGGTAACTTGTTCTTTTTCATAGGAACACGGTTCAAGATGTAACAAGCGGTTAAAACCGCTTCACCCCAAAAACCATCACTCAAACCCGAGTAGGATAACATAGAATTTACCATTTCTTGTAAAGTTCTATTTCTTCATCTGCTACACCATTTTGTTGTGGTGTATAAGCCGCAGTTGTTTCATGTATATTCCTAAAGCTTGGAAATAACTAGGATTATGAAATTCACCACCTCTATCGGTTCTAAACCGTTTAACCTTGTCACTTAGTTGCAATTCTACTTCATTTTTATAGATCTCAAATTTTTCTAGGGCTTCATCTTTAGTAGACAATAGATATACATAACAAAATCGTGAATGATCATCAATAAATGTTACTATATATTTTTTGTTTCCTAAAGAAGGTGTACTATGAAAATCACAAAGATCACTATGTACCAAATCAAGCAATTTAGTATCTCTTCCACATTATTAGGGAAAGAACACCTAGTTATTTTGGTAAGCATGCATGTTTACACTTCTCAATACTTGGATCAAAAGAGGAATTAAATCATCCTTAGCCATAGAATATAATTTTCTATAATTAACATGACCAAGTCTTAAATGCCAAAGAGAAGAATTATCATTAATAACACACACATTGTTTACTAAAGCATTTGAAATGCTAAGTTTAAACATACCATTACACAAATAACCAAGTCCAACAAACAAACCACCCTTAGATAATAAAATTTGTCCGACTCAAAAACCATTTTAAAACCTATTCGATTCAAGATAGCTCCTGACACTAGATTACGCCTAAGTTCCGGAGCAAATACAACATCTCTTAACACTAGAGATTTGCCGGAACTAAAGACCAACTCTACTTGTCCTACACCGAGAACTTGAGCTGTAGAGTCATTCCCCATGTATAGAACTTCTCCATTGTCCACCTCCTTGAAGGTTTTGAATGAAGACCGCTCCTTGCACACATGCCTTGAAGCTCCTGAATCGATATACCATGAACAATCATCCTGTACACAAAAGATTTCAGAAATCATACACATATAATTCAAACTGAATTACATGAAAGTTGTGTACAAGTACCTTGTTTGGCTTGGGATTGGCTAGACTCGCCTTTCCCTCCACCTTGCTCATTCTTTTTGTTCATTTTCCTCTTCCATAGGAAGCAATCCTTTTTGAAGTGTCCGGGCTTGCCACACTCCCAACAACCACGTTGTTGAACACCTCCACCATTCTTAGGCTTCTTAAAGTTGTTGCCTTTGGTGAAATTATTAGCCCTCTTCTTAGGATTTGAGTCTTTGAACTTTCCATCCTCCACCATGTTAATGGTAGAAGAATTAGGATTTACCTCCTTTTGTCCATCTTGAACCCGAATGCCCTCTTCAATCCGAAGATGAGCACCCAATTGTTCCACATTTATATCATCTTTCCTATGTTTAAGAGTATTTCTAACATCCTTCCAACTTGGTGGTAATTTGTCTATTATTGAAGATACAATAAAGTTTCATCCATACTAATATTTGTTGTTTTAAAACTTCCTAAAATCCTTTGAATTTCATGGAATTGTTCCATCACAGGCCTTGTTTCATTCATCTTAAAGTTATTAAATTACTAACAAAAACTTCTTACTAGATGCATCTTCGGCCATGTACTTTGACTCAAGGTCATCCCAAAGCATTTTAGCGGATTCATAAAATTGATAAACATCAAATAAAGTGTCAGACATACCGTTTAAAATGTGACCACGACATATATAATCGTCATTCTCCCACTTGTTCCTTCTCCTTGAGGCCTCCAAAGTTTCTCTTCCACAAACTCGGGTTTTGGAGTACTCAAAACATATGCCACCGAAAGAGAAGTGAGAAGAAAATGCATCTTCTTTTGCCATCTACGGAATCCCACACCCTCAAACTTTTCAAGTTTCTGAAAATTCGAAGTCATTTCACGTACCGTAGCCATCTTCAAGAAATATCACTTTTGGATTGTTAGAACTAGAAAAAGGGTGAAGAAGATGAATACAATGAACTACGAATCTTCTAGGCGTGTGTAGACACTTTCCCAAAAGTGATATTCCGACCCTATACGAAGCACGGGTTTCACGGAATTCAATTTCGAGATACAAAGAAGAACAACAAGAGTCACGCTCGTATGAATCTTGTCAAAATGAGAATAAGATTTGTGTTTTGTTTTTGATGATTAATCTTCTCTTAGACTTGAGAGAGAATGCTTTTTTGAGAAAATATTCTGAAAAATACTACTCCTTTCATCTGTGGTACTAATCCACTCTTATACACGCTAAATAACAAAACCGTCAAAAACCGCACAAAATGCACACAGCCACGACAAGAGACAGGCTCTCGTCGCGAGTCGAGACAGAGCTCGCGAGTCGCGAGCGGGCCTGTCGCGAGTCGCGACGAGCATCGCGAGTCGCGATGTGCTCGCCTGTGCGCTGCGATGCCTGCTCGCCTGTGCGCTGCGATGCTGCTCGCTACCTGTGCGCTGCTTGTGCTAGTATGTGCGAGTATACATGCTACTGCTTTGCTGCACCATGCTTAGCTATAACCACAAGCATAATATGCATTATACATATTGATTCAAGTAACATTTGTACTTGTTTGCGGTTTCTTTATTCCTTCAAATCTATGCATTATACATATTGATTCAAGTAACATTTGAACTTGTTTGCGGTTTCTTTATTCCTTCAAATCTTATTGTTTACTACACCATAAACAATCTACGAGTATATTTAACGTAACTTGAACAACGACACCTTAACCAAGTTATTCAAGTTATACGTTACATGAACTCAATCAACCAAATACTCTAAATTATCCAACAAAAACTCATAGTGCAATGTTGTAGTAATCTCCTTATTCAAGGTTTTTGTTAGGATGAGTATATCCTAATAGTTTTCCACGTTAATCTTGTGTGTGTTTTTTGTTCATGTCCGTTTTTTTCTGCATATTATACTTATGTTGCTCGATTTGTTAGTGTTAGCGATACTTTTTCCGATGACTAACCATAGAGATTCCTCTTTCCATTTATAGATAAGTAAAACCAAATACTTTGCATTGGTTACATTTACAACAAATGCAAGGAAATAAACATCCTGGTAGATCCAAAAAGAATGAGAGTAGAGGGATAAAGAACAAAGCTAGAAAACAATAGAAATAACTCAAATTTATTACATATCTTCCTCTAATCAATGCAATGAATACAAATGATAAATTGAAAATGGCGATTAAATTTACTTCTTCTTGGCCTTGACTACAATAGGACTTCTAACAACATGTTTAGCATCCGACCAAATCAAACTTCCAAATACATAATCATTAGGAAGATGATTAACATCAGCTGTGAAAACAAGTTTAAATGTAATATTCTGATCTTTGTTAGAGAACACCAAAGTTTTAGGCTCCACAACAATTGAAATCCCTTGTGGTGCTTCGATGCGTGGAATGTAAGTGCTTGGTTGCGCAACATTTTTCAGTGTTCGAGTAACAATGGCTTGGCCAGTAAACTCAGGAATTGTGATGGAAGGATAATTAAAATCTAAGATATTTAAAGAGGGAGGGCATTCATAAGAATGTTGCTTGCTAAAAGCTTCTGAGATTGTAGATTTATGCATATGTGCACAAAGAAAATTAAGGTAATCATTAGGATTCATGTCATAAACTAACCCAGGATCCATTGCTAGATTAGGTCTTACGTGCCCTGCTCCGTATGCAAATGGTGATGCCTTAGTCACCTGATCATAATCAAGAATTGGCATCCCATTGCTGTCTAGAGGATTTGCTGCATTATCAAAATCTCATAGTTAATTAATTTAATTGCGTCGCTTAACTAATACTCCCTCCATCCCATAATACAGTGCTTGTTTGTTTTTTACACGGTTTCCAAGACATAACTTTGACCTTTAATATCTTCAATTCCGTATTAATGAGAAATGTAAAATTTTGATATTATGAAACTACACATGCATTGAGACGAACCTAACAAGATCCCACATGAATATGTTTTTTTTATATATACAAATGAGAATATTTGGTCAAAGATTTTAAAGTTTGACCCACCAAAAATGAAGTAGACACTATATTACGGGACGGAGGGAGTACTCCCTCTGTTTCCTAAAGATTTTCCTTGTTACTGTTACTACAGATACCAATAAAAATCAATTTGTGTGGGGTATGGGATGGGTAAAGTAGGAGAGAAAAAGGGGTTAAGATAAATAAACAAATAAAAAGGGGTTAAAATAAGAGAGAGGAAGGTTAATAAAATTGAATTAATAATGTAATGGTGGACAATATGATAGGGATATGAGAGGGTAAAAAGGGGAAAAAAAATTTCAAATAAGTAATAAAGTAAAAGAGGGAAGATCTTTTAGAAACGCACTTAAACAGAAAGAGAGAAGATTTTTAGGAAACGGAGGGAATACTTCTGTATCAATAAGAAGTGGCATTTTTTTTTTTTTGGTGAACTAAGAAGTGGTATTTATTGACGAAGACAATGTCTATATGCTTGCAATTTGCATGCATGCATTCTCTATTAATCTCAGATATAGTTAAATCCGTTGGATATATACCTGTAGTCATGATTGCAGATTTGATAGCAGCAGAAGTCCAATCAGGGTGCAATTTTTTGATAAGAGCTGCGATTCCAGCCATGTGAGGTGCTGCCATTGATGTTCCACTACCTAAAAGAAACGACGAATTTGCGATTTCTGGAGGATGAGCTCCGAGAATATTCACCCCAGGAGCTGTAACATCTGGCTGTAATGTATAATGAAGAGCTCGTTCATATTAAAATAAATATAAAATTTTCCAAAAATAATTATTAAAGATTTTATAAGAAAGGTCCGTCTCCTTAAGGCTTTCTATTTGGGGTGAGGTTTTCTTTACCATCTTCTTCCCTTTCGAATAATGTGACCTATAAACCTGATTGGTTATGTACCTTCGAGATCAGGTCAGTTGAGAATGATATTTCATCTTATCAATATGTAAAAGAAAATTGAATGTACATACTCAGGAGTATGGCGTACTATATTTTTTTAAAGGTAAGATGAAGTTCCTTGCAAGGAAGGAGGAAAATTGGGGATCCCTCCTTGCAAGGGGTGAGACTCGATCCCTTAACCTCTGGCATCGGAGGTGATATCAATAACACTAGACTATCACCTGCTGCTCGTATGGCGTACTACATGTGCACATGTTAATATAATTATACTTTAGCTTGACAAGGTAGTGATAAATGAAGCAAACCTTTAAAATACTAGGGCTGATTGCATTTGGCCCTCTTGACGAGAAATCGGCCATGACTGGAGCAGGCTTTATTTCCAACGAAGTTGTTGGTAGAGTAATTGTTGCAGTTGGAGTCCTATCACATACATAAGCCTTAACTTTACCACCTTTTGCTAGAAGTTATGATATTTGAGAAATAAAACACTTATTAAATGAGCATATATAACTACACAAGTAATAATCAGGTAAGCAAATATCAAAGCGTGGATTATGTACTAGCCTCCATTACTCTTACAATTTGCGAGCAAATATATGTGTATTCTCATATTAATCTTACATTTTGGTTCCTCCTTTCCCTTTCTCTCCTAAACCTTAGCCTCCATTAGGGAATTTCAAAAGGGCTTCCATCGATTTATCGGTGGATAACCCACCTTAATTTAATTTTCATTGTTGTTTAGCTTTGTTTGTTCGTTCTTGTGTGAATAATATTACTTTCTTCTTTAAAGAGAGGATCGTTTCTCCCTTGAAAGAACGGGTTTATTATCTTCTCCTTGGAAGAGACGTTAGTTTACTCCTTTGTGTTCTAGATGAATTATTGTAATTTTGGATCATTGATGAAGAATTATGCACTGTCGAAGCAAATTTCAGATCTACAATTACAATCAATGGTATCAGAAAATAACCTAAATTAATTTTATAAAGCAAAAAATTACTTTTTAGAATTTATAAATTGCAATTTAGAAAATAACCCATAACTAATTTTAAAAAGTAAAAAATTGATTTATATATGTATATGCATATTAGGAATATAGTGTGTGAGTATATCCATAGTAATTAGCCATAAATATCATTTGCTGATATAGACAAATTCGTTGCTCACATTAATTTCTTACGGTAGCCTATTTTTTCGAGAAGGCTATTATAAAAACATCCATGAAACTAGTGTATGAATCATGAAATTGATGTTATACCTTGTGGAGCTGATATAAGCATAAAGAGTTTTGCTGTCATTATAGCTAAGAGTCGCAGTGGGGATCACATGTTCTTCAGTAGAAATATCATACACTTTGCCTTCTTCCTTTGTTAATAACATCCCAACGCCTTCAATTTCTCTAATTAGATCGCTCTTCTTAGTTTCCTCATCACTTATTCCATGACTGAGCGTCTTATAGCATACTACAATCTTTCCCTTCACCTTCTCAGCATCTAGAGTTCCTTCTTGACAATAGGAACTAGAGCCATTAATGCATATCATACAAAGAAGAAGAACAAGGTTAGTAAAAGATTATATATATCATGAATTAAGCATACATGCATAGCCAAGGTGTTGATATTTGATGGTGTTGTGACTTGTGAATGTCTTATTGCTAATTGCTAGCCAAGGTGTTGGTCTATTGGTTATTTGGTTTGGGAGAAGTTCATATATCTTGTGGACCGGTTCTTGGTGGTACCAGATTCTGATCTGTTTTTTGAGCCTAAACCCAGATTTGGACTGGATCCTACGGATCTCAAAAGGCAATACCCATATCCGAATCCACTAGATCCACGGTTCTACGGATCTGGATCAAACTGTTTCCCCCAAAAGTTGTACAAACAATTGCCAATATTTTATCACTTAATGATATAATTATTATAACATTCACCAAAGTACAATATAGCAACATCCCAACATTTAAAATATTCAATCTTGTATGAGAATGAGATAAACAATAGCCTTAAGTTACTAATTAAAAATTAAAGTATTCAAACTATAAAAAACAAATCTGTGGGTCCGATCTGGATCCTCTCCATAAGATCCAGATCCATATTTTTTGTATAGGATCCAGATTCGACCCAAATCCGCAGGGTCCAAAATGCTAAGATCCAGATCTTTCTTCAGATCCTTCAAAATGGATCTGGATCCACGGATCTGCAACGGGTCCAAGATCCATTGCCATCTCTAGATTTTTTTTTTTTTTTGAGGGGAAAAGTAGCAAATATATTAACTCAAGGACAAATTGTCCATCAAAACATAGGGAGCCACCTCCGGAGGACAATGGTTCTCCCAAATCTGTTCAACCCCAAAAGGGATGAGCTTAGCTAGATGATGTGCTACATAATTCCCATCGCGTTTAACATGCGACCAAATAAACGGAAAAAAACTTACGCATTGTTGATGTTAGCGCTAGCAATGCGAGCATCTGCTCCAGTAATTATTGGGTACACCTTATTTGCTGTTTCCACAAAAATGTCATGAGCCGCGATACCCTAAATTAGTTAGATCAGATAAAAATTATTTAGCTTGTTACACATAGGTAAGAACATATATAAGTAGTAGTATTAAATTAGTTAGTTTAGTAATGAGTACCTTGATCTTATAATTGTTACCAAGTATCACATCACAATAAAATGCTCTATCAATGCTACTAGCAGCAACAGTTAAGAGCCATGGTGCTACATTTGTAACACTCCCAGGCACCGGTCCATCATTACTAGCAGCAGCAACAGTAAGGATTCCATTCTTCATAGCATGGAAGCTCGAAATCGCAATCGCGTCAACAATATAATCAGTAGCTGGTGTTCCCATAGATAGATTAATGATGTCTACATTGTCATCCATGGCAGATTCATAAGCAGCCATGATATCTGCATCTGAGCCTGATGAACCTGATGGAAGTAAATTTGGCCACATAACTTTGTAAGCAACTACGCGTGCTTTTGGTGCCATTCCTCTTGCAGTCCCATTTGCGAGTCCTCCATAGTTAGCTCCAGGGACAAAACTACCTCCTGCTGTTGATAATGTGTGTGTGCCATGCCCCATTATGTCGTCTCGAGGGCTCAATGTTTGATTGAAGGTTATATGTTGTAAGGCAGCCTCTTCTGCAATACCTTTGTGCAAATATCTCGCGCCTATTAGCTTCCTGATCATGAGAATTGTTTTCGTTAGAAAAAATTGATAGGAATAATCTCAACTATGAGCATTCCCAAACTAATTCCAATTTGTATTAATGTCGGAATAATCACAACTATTACCCCATCCGTTCCTAAACTATCCCACTCTAATTTTAACCTGATAAACGAGTTAAAAGTGCTAACTGCCCCAAACTGTTTTTAATTTTCAATTCAAAAATTTGAAAAAAAAAACTCCCAAAAAGTGACATATTGGTACTCACTTCGACCTGCTTCTCAAAATTCACAACCTCGGGTGCTTGTTAGCGTACATTTTTTCCAAAAAAAAATATGTCTCGAAGTTCAAAAGTACGGAGTATTGTTTTAAGATCACCTTGAATCACGTGCCGAAAAAACTGACTATTGATACTCATTTTGACAGGTTTCTCTAATAAATTCGCGTTAACTGTGTATTGTCTACTTTTACAAAAAAAAAGTCCTTTCAAAAGTTAAAACTGCATTTTGAGATCGTTTTGAAACACGTGCACAAAAATTGACTTATTGATACTTGTTTCGACTGACTTCTCGAATTTTACATAAAATACACTAGTGTCCATTTTTTCAAAAAAGAAAAGTCACTTTAGAGGTCAAAAGTGTTATTTGAGATCTCATCGAAATAAGTGCCAAGAAATTGAAGTAATGGTACTCATTTCAACTAGCTTCTTGAATTTAAGCCCATAAAGGGCGCTCTATGGCGCCTGTTTTCTCAAAAGAAGTCGTTTAGAAGGTTTAAAGCGTCGTTTAAAATTGCCTCGAAACACGTGCCAAAAAATTGAAGAGTTAGTAATCATTTCAACTGAATTTTCGAAATTATCGCGTGTCTTAATGGTACTCCACATAAATATTTTTCCCAAAAAAAGGTCATAAAGAAGGTCAATAAGACCATTTATGATCACCCCGAAATATATGCCTCCGAAAGCCTGAAAGGCATATCCCGCAAAAGAGAAAAAAAAATTCCAACTGAAAAAATATCAAATTAAATTTTGTAATGGAATAAAAATTTAAATTGTTTATCTACTAAAAAAAGAATGAAAAATAAAAACAAAATGAGAAAAATTAACCAGTTTAAAGGTTATAGGTTACCTTTGGGAAGGGTGCGATAATAGTTGGTAATTTGGGATTCACGAAAGTTTGGATTGTTTTAGAAAGATGGTCAATAATTGGAATTATTCCTGACAAATTTTCCTTTTCATTATAAGAATCTTCTCATTTAATTAACCTTATAATATACAGTCAATGTACGTAACCCTATGAATGCAGTTTCCCACTAATGGAGACTAGAGGAAGTAGACGATATATTTCACCTATTGCACTTGAATGTTGGATCGTGTTGGTTGTCACAGGCTCCTTTGAACTTTGGGGGAATAGGGCCCAGACCTTCATCTGAAAAGCTCTTACTTTCCGGCCAAACACCTATCACAAATTCCAGTATTATTATTAGGATTGCATTGCCACTCAAATCAAAGGTATGTACTCTTCACCATGAAAAAAAATAAGTTTTAGTACTAATAATATCAGATAAGTTACAACAAGTTTTTGTAAGTTATAATTAAGTTCTAATTATAATCTCACATAATTTTGATAAGTGCTAATAAGTCTTAATGAGTTCTAACTTCATATTAAATAAGTTTCGATTAACAATTTCAATTATATGCAAAGTTTAAATTAATTTTAAATAAGTTCCAAAAAGTTCAGATATAGATTTAGTTCGAACAATTTCAAGATTAATAAGGTGAAGGCTGAAGAGAACTTATTCTAAGTTGGATGAGTATTTTATTTGAAAAAAAAAATTCTAAAGGTAATAAATTATTTGCATATTAAAAACATTTAAACCAATCACTTTTGTCCCTCTTCTCCCTGAACCTAATTCCCCCCCCCCCCACTATTTTTCCCTCTTATTTAGTTAGGGGTTGCCATGAATGTTTTCATCCATGGTAATCCCATTTTCATTTTGTTTTAAGTTTCTAGTTTTTCTCTTGTTTTGTATAATAAGTTAGTCTATCTCTATGTAGAGTTTCTCGTGCTCTGCTACGGGAAGTTTAGTCTTCTATGTTGTGGAGGTCCCTTTCTCCTCTATGGAAGTGAGTCTAGGCTTTTTTTTTTGTTTATAGTTATGGAAAATTGTTCTCATTGGTTGAATTTTGAACTTATCAAGATGAAGGTACTGGAAGCTGTGATGCAGTTAACATGGTTAGATCAAAAATATTTTTCTCCAAACTATTTCAAAATGATAGACAGTTCTATTAATAGCTGCTTGATTAAGTAAATATACAAAGGGTTTGCGCCACATTATTCGATCTGGTTAATTATATATAGTTTATCAAAGATGAAGTTGATTTTATTTTATTTTTCTATAATACCTATTTTAGATGTTCTTTGACCATTAATTAATAATATTTTCTCAATAAAAAAGGGTTTTTTCACCAAATATCCCCGACAAATTAAAAAATTCACCATATACCCTCAATGTTCCAAAAATTCACTATATACCCTTGAGTTTTCACCATATTTCAAAATATAATTTTTCTAAATTCCATTAACTCACTGTTAGCTTTATATCTGATTTTACCATCATTAACCCTAAACCCTAATTCTAATATAACCCTAATCCTAATCTAACTCTAATCTACCCATAATCCAACTCTCTAATCTAACCCTAATCCAACCTTTTACCCACTTTATTATCTTCCCTCGCCTCCCAGCCCCTACCCTGGCCCCTCCACCCCACCCAGCCCCACCCCCTTCCCCTCCCATCCACTGTCGCATACTCGCAGCACCCTCTCCCCCTCCCCTCCACCGCCACGACCCCCACCCCTTCCCCCGCCAGCCGTAGCCCTAATTTTCGCAATATCTCTATCTCCTCTCTTTTTTCCCATATCCCAAATTCAGACTGAAGAAGATCGAAATTTTTGCAATCTCTCTCTCTCTCTCTCGTTTGTTCTTTGTCAATTCAATCTTCTTCTTAGTCTATTTCTTCGGTTTTCCAAAAGATTTGTCTTCGTCGTTGAGAGCTCATTAACCAAACTGAATTGCGCATCAATTTCGGCGGAGTGGGGGAGGGGTGAGGTTTTGGGCATTGATTTCGACGTGGTGGGGGAACGGTGGGGTTTTGGGCGTCGATTTCGACGGGGTGGGGTTCTCGCGACAGGGTGGGGGGAGGGCCTGATGGGGTAGGGTTTTGAAAGGGTGGATGCGAACTAGGGGTGGGGGAAGGGCTACTGGAGGGGGGGAGTGGCTGCTGGGGTGGTGGGAGGGTGGGGGAGGGGTTGTGGCTTGGGGGTGGAGGAGGAGGGATTGCTGGGGTGGTGGGAGGGTGGGGTAGGGTTGCGGCTGGAGGGGTGGGGGATGGCGGAGGGTTAGGGTTTACATTATATTAGGGTTAGGGCTTAATGATGGCAAAATCGTAAATAAGGTTAATGAAAGATAGAAAAAGGGCATTTGGTGAACGTTTTCGAAAAGTCATGATATATGGTGAATTTTTGGAACTTTGAGGGTATATGGTGAATTTTTTAATTTGTCGGGGGTATTTGATTAAAAAAACGTAAAAAAAAAATAATCACTTTGAGTTCATTATGTATGGATCGATTAACTTTGAGTTCATTATATACATACAATCTACCTCGTATATAGTAAAACAAAATTCAAAACCAAAAATCAAATAGTAATCAACATTTAGTTTCAAGTTTTAAATAATTAGCATAAAAAAAGATGTACTCCCTCCATTTATGTTGAGATAATGGCAAGTGTTCAATAAGTATTGATTTATTGAGAGAGAATTCAGAGAGAATAGAGAGGAAGGGAGAGAGATTTTATAATTGTGAATGAATTAATCACAAAGAGGACCTTATTGTCAACTTAATTTCAATATCAATCATTAATATTTCAAGTCATAAAACGACTCAAATAAATCACGGAAAAGAAAATTTATATAACAAAATAAACAATGAGGAAATATTTAATTTATATTATTTATTATTACACGTAAGGACATATAAATATAATTATACCACATAAAAAGTACTCTCGCATTACACGGGCTTTAAAAGCTAGTTTTTAAATAATTAGCATAAAGAAAGATGTACTCCCTCCATTTATGTTGAAATAATGGCACGAGTTCAATAAGGTTTAGGATTGTTATCTAAACTTAGACTTTTAGCTTATTTAGGTTTCTTCATGTATTTTATGTACTCTTTCATGAATGATAATTAGGGCTAAGCTTCAAGCCTTGAATTGGATATGTATACTTTTCTTTTGTTCTTGCTATTTGAAATCTTGATATAATTTAGAACTAAGATAATCGGTTTAAATTATTTCTGATACATAAGAGAAAATATAATTATGTAAGGTCTAGTTTGATTCGTTTTAATGTGTATAGTTGTTAAAAAATATCATGAAGAACATAAGGAAAATAAACTCGTGTTTAAGCAAAACAAAACTTGCCACTGTCAATGTTTGCAATGATCATGTCCTCCCCTAAGCTCGCTTTCTCCCAAATTGAGTCGATTTGAGAGGCCTCCTTATGTTGAGTGGTTAATTCTAAGAAATCCGGAGATCGAGTAATTGCCAAATTAACAGGTCGACTTTCAAATACTGATACAACATTAGGATGCTCTGCATGAAAACAATATACAAGTTACATACAGTTTTCTTCCAACAATTAGTGCTCGTTTGGTTGAATGTAAGAAGTGTAAATTTTTTGGAATATTATCTTCTCATGTAACTGTATTTCCTAGGAATTGCGAGTTTGGTGATTCAAGGGAAATGAAAATTCCCATGGGAATTTCAACTGACCTAGGTCCCCCTAGATAAGTAACTTCCTCCATTTTGCGGGAAGTGGAACTTTCTAGAAATTTCTACTTCCCATGAATTTATCAACCAAACAATACCAAACAATTCCAATTCCTAAGATTTCTAACTTCCTATGTTAACCAAACAACGCGTAAAAATAATGAAGTCAAAGAAAAGTTCTAAAACTATATGCCGATCAAACTATATATATTCTTACTATGACACGAAGGGAATTTGAAAATTATTTTTTAGAAGACTTGACTCTCTTCCCCATTTCATTGGGATGATGACATGGGCCTTATACCACATAATGATAGTTGAATTATTTCAAAATGACACATATGTAGAATCTATTTATACAAATATATCCAAAGACGTGCGTGACAACGTATATACGCCACATGACATCTCTATTACTTCACTAGAAATGTCCAATTTGTACATAAGTCATGTCAATTAACAAAAGTAAAATTAGCTTGCAATAAGATTCAAACCCAAGACCTTTTGTTATTATACATGAGACAATTACCATCTTAACCAACTTTTACTCATGATTGAAATGTCCACATTATTATATTTGTACTTTTTAAATGTTGAGTTTTCCTTATTATATTTTAACGGGAATAGAAAAAATGCATATCAAATTCGAAAAACAGTGCAATCCGAGACAACGCCCGGATCCAAATACTGGTTAGTTACTAAAAAGAACATGAAAAATATACACTGAAACATTGATTCTATGTCTTACTTGCGAGCTCGTTGGCCTCTTCTTCATGCAAATTTGCGGAGAAGCCATTAAATATCTTATTAAAGGAATATATTATCCTATCTGAAGGCTCACCACTGTTCCAAGAACATTGCAACATATGTCATATATGTGCTCATTGATCAAAACAACATAAAATGGAAATTAGATAAATGCATGAATCTTGTATATGTGCATCACTTTCTAAAGGATATTAAATGTTGAAACATATACCTCATTAACACAGAAGAAATCAATTCATGGTGCGTATTCGTAACACTCTCTGGATTATCTAATAAACGAGGTTCTGCATGATGAGATCCTAAATACACTATATAATGCTGCACAAGAAAAAGAATATTAATTATAAATTAACATTTTATTGTCCCTAATATAGGAAGATATGACATTTTAATTTTTTTTTTTTGAAGGGGCATTTTAATTAATTATATATCAAGTAGTTATGCAATGCCAGTAATCTTAACATTTGACATGAAATATGAATAGATTTCGTGCGTATATTAAA
Organism: Beta vulgaris subsp. vulgaris; assembly: GCF_026745355.1. NCBI lineage: Eukaryota > Viridiplantae > Streptophyta > Magnoliopsida > Caryophyllales > Amaranthaceae > Beta > Beta vulgaris. Next base: position 59,286,707 of record NC_079209.1, read on the forward strand.
AGGCTCTTTTAAACAGGGAAGAAGGAACTATATCACGTAGCGCTATTTTATGACTTCGTGTAAACCACATATACTAAAACTTTAGAAAATACATGGTATAAGATTCGATCTCATAAATTCAAGTTGGTATATATTAAAATCTTAACCACCAAACAAAATTATGTTTGGTGATATAATTTTAACATAATATATTAATAAATAAATATTATAATGACTCCAGATATAGCCTGCGCCTAAAAAGTAAACTTAGTTAGAATTTAAAAGTGGATGGAACGTCCATCTTGGAGATCAGAAGGTGACTTAGTGTGCTAAACGGGTATGCAAATCTCTAAGTGAGCATTAAAAAGAGGTAACATCTCTGTCAAAGGATCAACTTAACTAAAAGTTTAAGCTGATAGTTGAGGCCCCACAAATAGATCTATACTCTATCATACCCCAATGAGAAAGGAGGGGTGGATGAGATTCGAACCCATGACTTTTTTGTCACGCTGGCTCTGGTACTATGTCAAAGGACCAACTCAATCAAAAGGTTAAGATGATGATTGAGGTCCCAAGAATGGATCGATACTCTATTAATCTCCCACATCACCCTCGCTCATTGACATCTCTATACTAAACTAAGATTGCTTGCTCATGAACAAAAGATAGCGTAGTTTCATAACTTGCCTTACGAGCAGCAAAACTAGGTACTTGTTGCAATGAGAAAAGAACAACAACAAAGAAACAATGCAAAAGCATTGATATTTGCATGGTACAATATCTGATTCTTTTTTCCTATCTTGCTCTTTATCGTTTCTTCTCTTATCACCCTTTAATTTTCAAAGTTTGTTTAGATGGTAAGGTACTTAATTCATATAAGTTTACTTTCCCCTTATATATATATATATATATATAATGTGCTCAAATAAGAATGTTTTAATTAATTGTTTCCCTTTTTTTCTATCTAAACTAAGTTTCTTGTTAAAAGTGGCTCTTATTTATTTAGATCCTTATTGGACGTGAATCACATTAGTGGTGGATTTCTCTTCTCAACCATCTATCATTTGTCTAGGTCTTACTTATTAATCGCATTTTTTTATTGAACTCTTTCTTTAAAATGAATATCAATATTTTTGGTAATGATCCATAATTTTAAAATAACTTTTCAACATATAACATTTTAAACCATGTACTCCATATAGAAAAATGTTCTCTAATATAATTTGAGATTTATTGACAAGTGCATAATGGGTATACTCCACTAGTATTAATAGAGTAACACAATTTTATTTTTTTATAATAGTGTATATAACTATATATGTAACATCTAGATTACACTGTCTTAGACAACTGTTAGTTTGTTACATTAATATTATCTGCTTTGATATTATTATACTAGCAATTTATGCACGCGATGCGTGCCTCACTTTTTTATAACATAATTTATAACTTTTTTGGGCATAAACAAAGGTAAAATTTGAACATTAGATATGTTTTTTGGGCTAACTAATTTCGTTGGTTAAGCCTATATCACTTAACCAAACCTGTCTTTTATTATTTATTTTATTTATAGTTTCTTTAAGATTTTAAAAATCAAAATTGATGAGCAATAAAAGAATGTTAAGCAGATATTAAGGATTTCTTATATTTTTTTATCAACAAAGTATTTTGTTTTAATTAAATCATTTCACTTTGTTAATTAACTGTATTTTCCCTTTACTTACTACGTGATTATGTATTGATTGATCAAATATTTGACTGATATAATTTTCTTTGTTAATTTTTTATGCTATATTTGAGTTTGATTTTCTTTCATCTTTTATTGATAGAGTAGTTGATTTAATAAGAGGTAATTAAGTAAATTTATTGGGGGACACCATAGCTCCCCCTTCCCTTATATAACAGAGAATAGCTGGACACAAATTTTTTAGTTGGGCTTTGACACATTTGGATTTATCGCAATAAAGCGGTTTTTGACAAGAAAATACACTAATGGCACTTGGCAGTTTTATTGTTGTTGCAACAATTATTAAAAAAGACGGTCTAATTTAAATATAAAAGTAGACATAGTTACTAAATGTATTAAATTAGTATAAGTTAGTTATATTTATTTATCCTAGTCAGCAGTTAGTTGATTAGTTTGTCATTGTATATAAAGCTCATTGAGCTTAGCTTGGAGGTTGTGAGGTCACATACAAATCTGTAACAAACTCTTTTCCTTCTGTTTTCTCTCTAGATTAAATTAGAAATATAATCTGAGCTTTCTTCTTCTTTTTAAAATTCTATAATTAGTCATCGAAAGAAATTAACCTAGTTACTATCTCGCTAATCTCTTTTTAATATTGAGTTTACATTGCCTAATTTTAATTTAAAAGTAGGCGATCTCTTACTTGACAAATTCTTATTATTATTTAACTTGTTTCGGCTTGGCTTTGTTTTGGGCTTTTGCCTTCTTTTGGCTTTCTACTCCTGGTTGTAATCGAACTTATGGGACTTTAGGCCTTTATTAATCTATCCTTTTCCCTTCTTGTGATAAAAAAATAATATATTCATTCTTTGTGGCCTAATAGCCAAACATATGTTATCCTACGCTACACTACAATTACTTTACAAATAATATTGTGTGTAATATGTATATAATAAATTTATAGTCATTAATTTTATTTAAGCTAAAAATGTTTCTGTTTCAAGTTAACAAATCACTTTAAAACAAAGGGTAGTCATTAACCTAAAATGGTTTAAGAAAAACGACCCATCTAAATAAATAGTTACTCTAATTTGACAAATAGTTTTTTAACTTAAAATGATCACTTTTATATAATGATAGGGGAGGGGGATTATCTCGTTGTAAAATACAATTATTGTAGTTGGATGTATCGTACACCCAAGAGTAACTGTTTTTGCCTATATATGTTTTGTAATTCATATATAGAGTTCCAAAAGACCAAAGAGAGAGGAATAAGCAAAAACCTAATCTTGCTATAAGGACATCACATGCGGAGGTTTCTATTATATATGACAAGGGGTGTGACAAAAAAATAGAAAAAGAATAAAAATAAAAAGTTGTAACTACCTAATTAATTTTGTTTTTTTAAAAAAAAAAAAAACTACACAACAAGTAGAAATCAGTTAAAATTTACAACACAATAAGTTGCTTCCCTCTTAACTAAATTTTTGAAAAAATTTAAAAATATTGCTTTAGTGGGAAACCCTGATTAAAAAATGAAGAATCGGTACATTAAAGATGTAATTAGCAATTATTTATCTTTAACATGTTTTTCGCACGCATCGCGTGCTTATTAAGCTAGTTATATAATTTTGTCAATTATGTGGTAATTTTTTTAGTTTAGAGGAGAATCCTTACTGAAATGTTGATAATTTGAAATTCTAGTTGTGACGAACGATGACATAGCTCTTGGATGTATGAGGTTGAAGGAGAAATGAAACTCAAGAACCCTGAGGAAGTTTAACATCCACAAGAGCGATCTAATGACGCCATAATAGAATTAGTAGAACCACATAACAGCGTAACAACAGTATCGAATAAGTGAAAACCAAAAGATGTCAAAGTCAATTTCTCCTATATCTTCTAATATCAAAATAAAATTAGTGGTTGCTTAATATATAGGAAATTATGTAAGCAACAAAAATTCTCATGATTTTCTTATTTGGGTAATCGTCTGGTACTTCGATTGATATAAAGTGGGTAAAAAAACAAAGGCAGTGAAAATTCATAAAAATTTCGTAACTCTCACAAGATGTAGGAATTGATTTACCAACACTCTCTTTGCTCACTCACAATTCCTACACAAGTTGCTATGAGTTACAACTTCCCCCATGACTACCAAACAATTCAGACTAATTACTAAAAATTTCATAAGTAAATGAAATTCATGTGATAAAATAATTCTCATTGCAACCAAATAAACACATAGGATCTATTTAATTCAACTTATTTAGTTTTATTTTATATTACCTTATATTTTTTTTTTTTTTTTTGATAAGGAGAGAAAACTAGAAGGTGTCTACACAAGAGACACCCCCTAAAGCACCACTAAGGGTGTTTACAACAAGCTTCAAGGACAGAAAAAACGAAGAAAGAAGGAGCACTAAGGAACTCAAGCAAATGCTCCGCCGCGGCATCACGCCATCTCCCCAGGCCCAAATCGACGTCGAACCCTTCATGGGGGGCAAGACAAGCACCACCGAAAATGAATAAGCTCCCAATCACTCGACGGATCCACCGCAAACACGACCACCATGAATGAGACTCGGGCAACAAACACTGACAGAACCAGAGCTCAGCCAAAATGGGCGACAAAGATTCAACCCATCGCGAACGAACACTGACCCATCTCGAACGAAATTTTGCCACCGCGAGCGACCCCACTCCGCGAACAACCCCACGCTGCGAGCAAACGAACACTCACGAAACACCGCGAGCAAACCCACACCGCGAGCACCATTCCAAATTGACTGATTTTAGAAATGGCAAAAGCAGATTTAGAGGCTAGAAAAAAAGAGTCCGGCTGAGGACAGGAGAAAATTGGACTAGTAGACACAACTAAGCCATAACAATGGCTAGATCTAGGAGAAAGAGAAGAGGGAGAAGGCTAGGGTTTCAATTTCTAAAGAAATTGATTTGGGGGCTAGGGTTTTTAGGGTTTGCTATTAGGAGAGCTACTTGGGTTTTCTAGAGAGAAGGCAGAGCCTCTCTCTCTAGAAACCCATGTCCACTTTTATATTACCTTATATGATCTTAACTAATCTAAACTTATAATCTTATTTATTGTATTGTCTAATATCTTATCTCGTCTCATCTTATTTATCTTATCTTTTCTAAAATAAGTTCAAATAAATTGAAAAAACAAAACCTTAATAAAACCCACATCATACCAGAATGAATTTCACTCAATTAACTACACACCAAAATGAAAACCACAAATAACCAAAATGTAACTTTAGTAAACCGCATAAAGTGAAGATTTACCTACAATAAACCTAGCTGAAGACAGTCTAGAATACTTTCAAGCCACATGATTTACCCAAAATGCTTCATACAAACTTTTGGCAACTGAACCTACTACTATTCGAATAAGTTGCAAGGTATATCCTGGCAAAGGCCGACATAATACTCATATTTCAGTCATATCAATTATTATCTCACAATTTTAAACTATAATAACCAAAAAAGTACAAACTAAATTCATAGGAACTGGGAAAAAATAATCCCAAATTTCCCATCAACTCATATAGCTAGCTTGCCAAGTCTTGTCTACCTCTAGTACACATTGCCAATCCGGTCTCGACCAACCCCACGTCTGTCATCCCTCCCCCTTTCCATGTAGGGATCTCTCCGGAACTCCTTGGGTGGTGGCCCACCCCTGATGGGGGAGCGGCTTCTCTCTCTTATGTCACGATCTGCCCATCTTCCACGAGATGGAGCAGGTGGAGGTGCAAGTGGAGATAATGGTCGCCTCTCATATCCTTTTCTGTCCAAAAAGCCATCTCGTCCATGATCCCTTGGGCCCCACTCTGGTGGAGGTGGCCTCTCAAACTTGCCACGGTCCCTAAAATCCTCATCAGGGTAATCCAGCCGATCCCTTCGCAGGTGGTGGTCAGGAAACCTGCCTTCGTGTCTTGGAGGTGGCCCACCAGGGCCAAAATCCCTCGGCCCATCTCTTGGCCAGGCACGTGGTGGTGGTGATCTGTAACCATTACCAAACCTGCCAGGCGAGCGATCCATTGGTGGGCCTGGGAAACGCCGTGGGGGGCCCATTGGGGGAGGTGGGCCACCGTAACCTCTCCGGGGACTTCCAGCAGGAGCATGACGAGACCTTTTACAATTGTTGCAGTACTCCCGCCTAGCGAAGTTCAGATTGCCACACCTGAAACAGCAAAAGATGATCAAGCACCAATCAGTGAAAGGACGACATTGCTAACTGTTCCTATAAAAGAACATTCTTGAGTAAGATGAAGCAGACCACACAAAAAACAGAACCATTCAACTGGACAAAATGATTTAGCACTTCATAACAAAAATAATAGTACAACAAATGTATGAATGTATGTGAACAATGCTTACAAACACCCCTACCCTCACCCCCTCCAAAAAAGAAAAGAAAAAACACACAAAAAAATGCAAAGGAGTGGAGAAGGCAGTGGTATGTAAACGTAGGTGAGGTAGAAACTGAAAACTTACGCTGGATCTGTGCAATACCAATCTCCTTCTCTTGGCCGCACATTAGGGTTGTTCTTGTGCATTCCGTCCCCTCTGACTGCACCAGGACCATAGCCAGGACCATCAAATCCTCTTCCAAAGGGACGTCCACCCCTTCCTCGAGAATGAGGGGGTGAAAAATCTCGGTAGCGACCAGGAGACCTCAAATTCTCTCTCCCACCACCAAATCCACGATGCCGAGGCGGACCATCCAAGCGATCTATGGGAGCAGGACTATATCTACGATCAACATCTCTGCGTCGCACAGGAGAACCAGATACCGCCCTTGCTCTATACCCTGGTGAAAGTGTATGTAGGAGAACAAGAAAACAACACTGTGATGTTGAATTTAACAACTGCTATTAATATCAGGGTAAGCAGATAAATAGTCCTATAAACTAGCAGATGGATCATGATTCACAGCCCCACACATAAACTTAGTTGGAGATAGTATTACCAAACAGCCTCCTGACCAGTGGTAGTATATCACAAGATTCTAGAGACTAGAATGACAAGGTAACAGTCCCAGTCTTCTCAAACAAGCAGCCCGAGTTAGATGTACATGTTTATTATCCATAAACAGATCATCAAGTTTAACCTCATACCAGTAGGGAAACGTATTAATCCCAGATCTAACATGATGAGTTCACCAAACCGTTCTGAAGCAACAATACATGTTTAAAAACCATATGTTAATACATTTATGTAAGCTGGACTATCTTTCTGAAGGCAAGATAGGATTCTCATCAAAGAGGTGAACCAAGGAGCTTTATGCCTTTATCCCAATAAACTGTCTCCAGACATATGGGACCAGTGAGAGCTAATACTAAAGAAACTAATACTAAAAGCACAAAACCTACAACTTCCAAGCATATGATGAGAAAGGCTACTAAAATAGAGTAAGGCCCAAACAAAGACCATCTTGAACTCGTGGAAGCATATCATTTCAGTGACTTCGGACTGAGACCACCTAGTGACTGAATGAGATCTTAGACCTGAAAACTACCACTCAGGAAATGAACCACACAAAAGATACCAACCATTGGTCTTCACCTTATCTGATACTAAAACAACTTTGCCCCAAATATTTTGTTCTTGATTTGTCCACCAAGTGGATTGACTGACCTCAACAAAATGCTGGCACAATTGCCCCTCAGCATGTAAAAGGTATTCAGTCCCCCCCACAAATGATGTTCCTCTCATGCCATGAGATAGAAAATTAGCAGTTGTTCTTGCCATAGCATTTTGCAGAATCATCCTCTGAAAATCTTCAATCCCAAATAGTGGATGCCACTCTTGTGAGCATACATAAGCCATCAATAATCGAAAAAGCAACATCTTGAAACCCCGACCAAGAACCTATCCTAGAAAAGTATTATCCGGGTTTCGTAGATTGAGACTATAATATGAAGCCTGAAATATAAAATTCCCATTCTATTAGTTTGCATGAAACCTAATCTTCAGCTTAAAATCAAATCAAGAGAGGTAGCCGGGGCTGTTCAGCAAAACCACAGGTTCTCCCTCTTGTGATTGCACCGGAACCCTACTACCAAAACATGTTCACACTTTAAAATTACAATGGCATAAACTGAAAGGTTTCTTGGATCTGGATAATGGGTAAGTCAGATTGATTGAAAATCACCTCAACAGCAATGCATACCCCCTTCTTTGACTCAAAACTGACCACCAACTTCAACTCAAAGCTAACCATCCATCTAGACAGTACCTCCCAACCCAATTTGGCAGCACTGAAGAATCCTAGCCATAATCTTGTCAAATTTCAGGATCAGTATGCATCATACTATTCATGCTTAAAACTTCTTTCCATCTCATTCCACAGCAAAGATGCCATAAACAAGCTGACATTATACTTAAGTTCCCGCCCCTTCTACCATCAATCAGAAATCAATTCCATCTTCACCTAATCCAATCAATGTAGCCATCTTGAAGTTTTTCCAGCATCCCACTAAAAGTAATATCCAACGTTATTCCTCAAGATGAGACCCCTTAAAACGATGGTAAATCTTCCCTCGCCTCCCACAAGATGAAAGCTTGAATTACACTTGTAACAGACCAAAAAATGAATCAAGTTTCCAAGTGATGTAAAGGCATCTTTTAAAGGGGATTTCCCACAGTCACATTTACCCTTGAAAACCATAAAAAGGAAAAAAGAACCCCCAAAACCCAATCAAAACCCGCATTCACACAAAACATGCCTTCCTCAAGATCCACATTCTTGCACCAGGCGATAACTGAAGCTGTGACACGCAACAGAAAAGATTTATTTACCGTTCATCATTAATACATGCAGCAGAGCCACGTTCTTGAGAGGAACATGCAACACATCATCTTGGACAAACAACTTAGTAGAGGAACAAATGTGCAGAAACACAACAAAATCAACTCATTAATAGGTTATTACTAAGATGCTTAAGCTATGAGCCAAAGCAGAAATTATATATGTACATATGTATATTGTATAGATATACACACAATGAACCTTTTCTTGGTAATAGCGATACGACGTGCACCCTTTTCTTGGCAGTGGCCACAATAAAAGGAATCACATTGGGCACAAGTGCACAGCTAGGTAAAGTAGCACATGCAAGACAACCTCACACTAGGTCCTCAAAGTTGTTTATGTAAGGCTTGCTTGAGGTCCAAGTTTTTGCGATTAGCTATCAGCAAAGTAAATGCTCAAATATACATCATTCAAGAAATTATTTGCCACACTTTCAAAGAAACATATGCCTCGACCAAGTACTACGAGTCTACCTCGCAACTCTTTCCCCCCTAAAAGTCTTCATAAGACCTAAAATTCAGTTGATAACAACACTACATATACCACAACAAAACATCATCATTGATGAAACCGAATACACACTCGACACTAACGAAGATGAGAGCCTGCAAATAACACTCATATAAACAATAACTCCAGCATATCACACCAATAAGGTGAAGCAAAAACAAGCAAAGATTAATCGCAAACACGAACACTTTTAACACACAAAAAAAAAACTTAACTCAAAGAAGATAAAACAAAACATAACTAGTACCGCGTCACGATTTCATAATACAACAACAATAATCCACCACAAAGTACTCTAATCTAAAAATTAAAACAATATGACTACAACATATTCATACAAACCCTAATTTCACAATCCACACATCAAAATAACACCAAATTCATCATTAAAAAATACAACAAAACCAGATTTCGTTAAAGACAACAATTATAATCAGATTAGGTTAAATAAAAACAAAATCGAAGAGTAAAATTAGATCTGTAAAAAAAAACGGGGAAAAAGAAAACGAACCAGTATCATCAGAATAACGATCTGTGCGAGAATACGGAGGAGCGTCACGGCGAACTTCGCCAGGTTCGTAATCGCTGCCGCCGCCTCCGCCGCTGTCGGACGGACGAACGACGAGGCTGCTAAGCAGAGGTTGGTGCGGCGCCGACTCATCACGCGACCCCATTTTTTCTCTCTCTTAAGACCAAATGTCCAAATTTTGCGTGTATAAATTCTGTGTATTGGATGTTTATTGACGATATACTAAACCCTAGAACTTAGAAGGTAGAGACTTTAGTTGATTGATCTCACAATATCACAGCCTCACAAGTCATAGGTAGTAAACGACTAGTAAGTTGATGTAATGTGAATAATGTGAGACACTATTTATAGGGAGAGTGTTCGACGGTTTGTGTGTAATTTGTTGGAGTCTCGAAAGATTGTGGCGTTATTAAGAGAGAATGTTAATAAGTATGGATGTTATTTAGCTTTTAAATTATTCATGTAAATAAGTGTTTGGTTCGACTACTTGTATTCAAATTGTTGAAGTCTTCAAAGGAACCTGATCCTGTTGAAGAGAATTAGTAGCAAATATGGATGTTATCTAGCTTTTAAATTTATCGATGTAAATTAGTGTTCAACTATTTGTATCTAAATTGTGTTGATGTCTTGAAAGGAACCTGATCCTATTTAAAAGAATATATTGGTAGCAAATTTGAATGTTATCTAGCTTTTAAATTTATAAATGTAAATACGTGTTTGATTGTTTGTATCTAAATTGTTGGGGTCTTGAAAGATTATGACGCTGTTAAAAATTATTGGTAACAGTTGTGATGCTATATAGCTTTTAAATTATCAAGGTATAAAAGCTCCTACTTATCTAGGGAAGTGTTGGACTATTTGTGTTTAAATTGTTGGGGTCTTTGAATTGTTAACGAATGTAATGTTGTTTAGCTTTTAAATTATCAACATATAAAAGCTCCTACTTATTATGGAAAATGTTGTGTCTAAATTGTTGGAGTCTAAGAAAGATTGTGATGTTGTTAAAAAGAATTGGTAACAATTGTGGATTTTATCTAGCTTTTAGATTATCAATGTATACAAGCTCCTACTTATTTAGGAAAAGTGTTTGATTATTTATGTCAAAATTATTGGAGTCTCAATAGACCCCAATGCGGTTAAAAAGAATTGTTAACGAATGTGGATATTATTAAAAAGCTCCTACTATATTTTGTCATAGATATTTTGTTCGTCTTCTTAATAGTTTAGGAGTTTGACTTGCAAGTATTTGTAAAGGGATATTGATTATTAGTAACATTAGTTATGCAATTGTCATAGTTCATTAGCCACGTGACACTCTTCTCTAAGGCTTCAATGCAAACATCATTTTTAGTATTTTAAACTAAATTATAATAAGGTATTAATGTCTTATAATTATTATATCCCATTGAGATGACTTATTACACGAGTAGTTATACCTCCAACGTTTTTATGGTGATAATAAGAGATTATTAGAGACTCATTCTCTTACCCCCAATCTCTTGTTGAGAGTTAATTTATTGATTGTATGCCCAAACTGTTGAGAGTGTGTCTTGGGTATAACATGTTACACCATAACTTATTGTGTAACGTGTATAATGACATAAATTTTGACAAGAATGACATGAACTATGCATATAATGACATGAATCTTATGTCATATTGTCACTTATTTTATGTCATTTGAATTCTTTTTACAATAGAAGGGGTGGTTTATGGGTTGACACTATAAATTACAGCATAACAATTGCAACCAAGAATTTGTGAGCTTTTAAGGGTTCATTTTAAATATCATGTAATTATTTATCACATAATGCGTCAATTTTTCCTAAATAGACAAAACGAAAACGACTGGACCATCCCCCGAGATACTGATCACTAGCTACTATCTTTAAAATTCGTACCATTCACATGTTAAAAAAAAAAGACATAATAAAAGGTATATTGTGAGGCTGTTATTCTCCTATAAATTATATATATGCATGTGTGTACATCGATAATGGTATTAGAACAAGTCTCGAAAGATTTTTTAAACCACAAAGGTATCATCTTCTATGATGAGATGGGAGATTCATATCCTCGGCAATAAGAAACCATTATGGTGGACGATAATTTCACTGATCATAGGATAAAATTTGACCATTTTGTAGAATTTGGATTCCAAAGGTCAAGTATCTAGCCTCTAGGTGTGTTTAACAAGTGGATTTTAGGTGGCCTTTGATTTTCACACTTATAATATTATTGTAAGTTAATACTCACACTTTCGTTAACATATGCTTAACTTGGAAATCTAGGAATCATTTGAAAAAATTAGAAACATACTCCATATAATATTCGACTATGTGACCTCAAGTTGATATATTATATTTCCGACCAATAATATTGTCCAACCGTTAATACCTCAAACGCTGGTGTCAAATAGGACCAATATAGGACGGTGTAAGTCTAGATAAAAAAAACAAACTTGCAAATCAATCCAACATACCAATAACCTTAATTCTGAAGTTAGCACAAAACGTTCTTTCCTCTCGTATGAAATTACCCGCTCTCAAGTCTCAACCCAGAAAGGAACTTCGCGTAGCTTCTCTCCTCTTCTTTACTCCCAACTTGGTTGGCAACTAATTACCGCATAATTTCATCGTCTCGTTTTCCAATTGATTTTCTTATTCAATCTTCATTTTTCTTTGATGATTAAAAGGTATCAAACTTCGAATCTATCTCATCTACCTGACGGAATTATTCATTTGAAGCATAAATCGTAAAATTTCGGTGTACTTTGATTTTTCTTAGTAATTTTATTGTTACTTTTTTGAAATTAGAGCTTAATGATCTAAAGTATGCAAAATTTGGAGCTTAATGATTACAAGTGTGGAAAATTTGGAGTTTAATGATCTCAGTTTTGAGAAATTGAGATGATTTTGATTTTGCAGGTTTCTAAAAGAAGCTACGCTGTTATGAACTTTCCGACTTATAAACGCATAAATTCGAGAGAAAATTCGGAAACAATGGACGAGGAAGATAATTCAGGTATTTTCGATCATTTGATGCTCCGAATATTACTTTTATCTTTTATGTTTATTCGTTTAGTGTAAAAATCCTGATTGAAATTTAGAATTTCATGAACTATTCAAGGAGAGTTGGTTGGGGTTGGCCAAATTATGTGTTTTTTTATTAGGTATTTGATTGTATGAATTTGGAAACTGGTGATGAATGTGAGTTATTGAGCATTAGTGTGTTAAATTTATGTAGAAAATGTAATGCGAATAAGGAACAAATTGCATTATTAGGTGAGTGCTTGTTTGGGGCATGCTCGCGACTGAGGGCGATGCGACCTTTTATATAGTGAGTACTGAGTAATTGTTGCTCCAGTAAGTATTGCATAAGCTTGATTTTGGGTCAATCGCGTGGAGATGGGGATTATGTGGTGCTTGTAGTGAGTTGTATTTGCTTTTGTGAGTAACTTATGCTTGTTATGCTATTGTTAGTGCTTGTGAGAACGATTTTCTTAACTTGAAGATGCATCTCTATGTTTCTCTCCCTGTCTTGGTGGAGGTTTTTTAGTTTTCGGGTTGATTTTCAGTGCATTTAATTGTATGATTGTCCATTTTGCATTTGATGATTAAGTTATCAGAGGTAAGTTAGTAGTGAGAGGCCTAATTTGAGCAATAAATAGCTGAGTTTTTGTGCTGTTATTAGGTTTCTTGCAGAATGATACTTGGCAAGAAAGTGGGAAACCTTCGTGGAAGCGATCGTTGCCACATGTACTTGTGGCCACATTAACTGCGTTCTTGTTTGGCTACCATATTGGGTATGTTTTCGAACTTTTTCAGTTTTGTTTGTGTCCTGCATGTTACACTTATGCAAAAGCTAGAACTTGGGATAACACCTTGAATAATGTGTTGTAACAGAGTTGTAAATGAACCACTTGAAAGCATTTCTTTGGATCTTGGTTTCAAAGGCAACACGTTGGCAGAAGGTGATACATGTAAAATAGGAAGTCATGTATTATTTCTGATCTGTACTTTCTGTTTCTAAACTCTATTTGATTTGATGAAGGTCTCGTGGTGAGTACATGCCTTGGGGGTGCCTTTGTTGGATGTGCTTTTAGTGGGTCCATTGCTGATGGTTTTGGACGTCGTAGAGCTTTTCAGCTGTCTGGTCTTCCCATGATATTAGGAGCTGTTATGAGGTAGATTTTTTTTCCCCTCTTTTTGGCTTGTTATTTTCTTTCACTGTTCTAAGGCTGTCTCTGACTTGCAATCTTACTGCACTTAGTAAGTGCTTCTGTTGATAATAGTTGAAGATGCTTGTTTTTTAACCTTTAACGTGCAATTTTCGAAATTTGGAAGTACCAAGCATCTGTACTTCCTTAATTAAAGTGATGTCTTTTGAAACTTCTTCTACAACTTTCCTGGAATTTTCAATGACAATACTTGCAGCTTCTTTTGCAGAGTTTAATAATTTAAGCAAATGTATTGAGCTTTTAGGTAACATTATATGGAATTTTTATCGCGAGGGCCATGTTAATGCATCTTGAATAGCTGTATTTGAATTCCATTCATTTTCGTTCGCTCTTGCAGTCATTATTTTATGCAATAATAAGTGGTGACAAAATACATGAAGGAGATCCATTGATTACTAGTGCAGATACATTACCCTAGACAATCCATGTAAAATTATACAGAAGTTGGTTTCCATTCTTCCCATGTATGGCCTTGTTACGAAGCAAGCAAGGTTTTTGCTAGCTACTAGCTAGTAATTTCGGTCGTCTGAGTTCTAAGAAATTAGAGAATTAATGAGACCATGTTCAGCTGACCAGCGAAATCTTTCTTCAGTGCAATGGCGAAAACATTGCAGGGCATGCTATTGGGAAGGTTGATAGTTGGGTTCGGAATGGGTTTGGGTTCCTCAGTTGCTGCTCTCTATGTGGCAGAGGTATGCATTCTGATCTGTATCTATATTGTGGTCCATGGTTGTCTTTTCCTAATTGGTGATAGGAATCTATCTTTTTTTATGGGTAAATAGATTTCTCCAGCTTTTGTAAGAGGTACCTATGGAAGCTTCATTCAGATTGCAACATGTCTTGGTCTCATGGCAGCTCTAGTTGTTGGAATTCCTTCGAAAGATATTATGGAGTGGTAATAAGATTTCTTACACTTCACATGCCACCTCCCCCAATAGGATTTTCCTGAATGTCGTTTGAGTGCTTGATTAATGGGCATTTTTGTATATCTCACCTTCAATATTCAGGTGGCGCATGTGTTTTTGGCTGTCCACCATTCCAGCTGCTACACTTGCTCTTGGAATGATATTCTGTGCTGAGAGTCCAATTTGGCTGTACAAGGTTTGCTTCATCTATCCATCTTCGAAAATATTGATCTTTGAGTACCTATAAATATGTCTATGCAATATATCCATGCCTGGATGAGTAAGATCTGATTCCTCAAGTGGTAAAGCATCTAGATGTTGATCTTTTGTGTTCTGCCAATTTGGTTTTCAAGTTGCACCATTCTTTATGTTGCTGCAAAAATCTGGAAAAGCCTTGTCTAATGGTCAATTGCTTCAACCTGCTTAGTGTCTTTAATTGATTTTTTTTCCTTCTCTTCCTTCATACTCCGAGCGAAGTACTTTGCTATAAAAATAACTGTCAAAGGTGCTCATGTGATCCCTCTGCTTCTTGTCGTCAGTCCAGAGTTACCTGGAACGTGGCATGCTGTTGCTTGATATGAACGATCATTAGATGTACCATACAGCGT
This sequence comes from Beta vulgaris subsp. vulgaris, assembly GCF_026745355.1. Classification (NCBI taxonomy): domain Eukaryota; kingdom Viridiplantae; phylum Streptophyta; class Magnoliopsida; order Caryophyllales; family Amaranthaceae; genus Beta; species Beta vulgaris. The sequence goes on from NC_079209.1 coordinate 59,302,000, forward strand.
ACACCCGGGGTTTTGTGGTGGTGGGTGATGGAGGGCAACTGAATAATAATACCATGCCAGTCCAATTACTCAAAAGGTTTCATTATTGTGATGCTAATCTTCCTGATTAAATCCTCCATCCCAAAATAAAGTGCCTAATCGGCTTTGGCATTTTATAAGAGTAGTTTCGGAATCTAAATAAATAATTTGAATTTAATGGAAGATTGGAAGAAAAGTCTCTATAAAAACGTTAGGATAGAGAGATAAACGGTTTAGAGAGATAAATGATTTAGAGAGGGAGAGAAAAGGATTTAACAATATTTATGCAATTGAATTTTACATAAAAAAGTAAGGATTTTGTGGGATGTCTTAGAGTAATACTTGCAGTTTTCCTTCTAAGGCTGTTCTGGAATCATCAGGCCACTATTTAAATGTAGTAACTTCAATATTTGAACTTCCTCATGATGGCTTTAACTCAGAATTCTTAAGAGAGACTGCATTTGTATGAAAGATTTATAAAAGCGACATTTCAATTTCTTACAGTTTACCGTAAACTGTAAGAAATTGAAATATCGCTTTTATAAATCTTTCATACAAATGCAGTCTCTCTTAAGAATTCTGAGTTAAAGCCATCATGAGGAAGTTCAAATATTAGATGTGGGCCATGTGGCTTGTCGTTTAGAGGAAAAGACAGTAGTAACGAACTGTATGTTGGACAGAGGTATAAATCACAAGTTACTGGTATACTATTCATTTTTGCAATTTGCATGTGACTGATTCTCGACACTAGCTATTAATGAAAACCATGTGTTTTTTTTCTATCCCCCTAAGCTTTCTTTTCCCATCCTCTCCTTTTTTTTAACTTACACACTCCTTTTATCCCCAATTTCAATGGATATAGTTTCGTCCCCATCTTAGTAAGGTACTAAGGTTTGTATTTTAGTTTTGTTTGCAAGTGGATAATATTGACCACAAATACGGTTTTGAGACAAAACAATTTGCTTAGTGCAATGCTTAGCGGATCTTAATGAATGTGCTCTTCAATTGTCCTTGTTATCTTAATTTATTTGGTGAGGACAGCCTATATCATATTTTCCTTTTTCTAGCAAGGATACAACAACATATAATGAATCCGTCACCCACTTATTTGACCAATGGCCTTTTTCATGGGGACACAAACACCCCCTAGTACTGCAATTATCACAACAAATACTTCCAACAATATCGAGAGCATCATGGAAACTAGAAACTATCTTCTTCCTTAGATGGGTTGAGATACAACTTCCTTTTCACATCGACTTGGAACAAGCTTTGCCCTGGGGATTGGGTGAAGACCGAATGTTGGCTCTTGATCTGGATGTAGTAGACGCTACTTCCACTTGTTGAACTAGAAGTACACACATCTTTGAATTTGGGGCTTTCATCTCCTGATTTTACACTTGGGACCCAAACACTTTCTGGAAGAAGTTCCTTCACCAAGCTTTTCTATCTTGCACCTCTTAATCATTGAACACTTCTTTATTGCCTAGATTTATAGAATTTTGGGAGGGGGACAGGGTGACCTTATCTGAACCTGATTCTTGCACTGGCTGCTTGGTTTCCTTTTGGCAGATAAAGAAACCTTACCACCAATAGGGATCTTGATCATCTCTTAAATAGCCTTGTTCCATAAGTTATAGATATTGCTCTTCTTTTTTGGACATGGTTGATTGATTAAGCATTGAGCAGCTATCTTCTAAGGGAATTGTGTTCTCTGTAGTTGGAACATCTACTTGCAGTTCCATATCTTATTTGTGGTTATCTTTCAAGGATTAGGCTTGATGTTGATTGCCTGTTCATTTAAACAATTTAGTTGATTATTGCTTACACCTTTTACTCCTCATCACTTAGCAAGGAAGAAGCTCAGAGGCTGAGGCTGAATTTGAGAAATTGCTGGGAGGGTCGCATGTCCATTCTGCAATGATGGAATTGGAAAAATCTGATAGAGGAGACAGTGAGGGGGTGAAGCTGTTGGATTTGCTCTCCGGCCGACATTCAAGAGGTAGGTTCAGCACCACTCTGGTGCCGATGCGCTCTCAGTGGTTTGCTTACAAAAGTTTCATTATTGCCAGAGAAGCTTGTATTCACTTATTCCTTTTGCAGTTGTTTTTATTGGATCAACCCTATATGCTTTGCAGCAGCTATCTGGTATAAATGCTGTTTTTTATTTCTCATCAACCGTATTTAAAAGTGTTGGTATACCATCAAACCGTACGAACGTGTTTATAGGAATCTCCAATTTAGCAGGTGATATTCTTTTTTAGCTAGCTTTCATGTGTGTGTTAGTTCAACTTTATTGGTCTCTTACTGACAATGTCTTCAGGCTCCATTATTGCAATGACGTTAATGGACAAGGTGGGAAGAAAACTGCTGCTTCTCTGGAGTTTTTTGGGCATGGTAATTTCCATTGAGCATTTCATTTTTCAACGTTCTTTCCCCCCTTTCCCATCCCCATCATCCACCACCCTCTTTAAGCCCTTTGTCCCCATGAAAGCCTGATCTGCTACATGTACAGGCTGTATCAATGGGTCTGCAAGTTGCAGGAGCAAGTACTTATATGCCAAAGGCAGTAGCATTTTACTTATCTGTCGGTGGCGTGTTATTGTGAGTATTCTTCACTGTCAACTCTTATCTGCATGGCTCTTCAAATTGATCCTTAACATCATTCTGCACTTCTGTGCTTATTTTTAAACAACTCTCTACTATGTAGTTGTGTTTTACTTTTAGCCATCCTAGAATATCCCTGATAATGGTATAATTAAAGTTGCAACCTCCTCAATAAAAGAAAGCTGGCTGAAGTTGGGGATTGTAATAGAACAGATGAAGATCAATGAAAGAAAGATTGCAAGGAAAAAGTACAAAATTTTGGTAACAGATAGTCCATGCAGTTTAACTGACAGCACTGGACTAGAGAAGGGACTTGTTGTATATTGAATGATTCCTGCAGTCAACATCTTTCTGATCATGCACTCATTTTGATCTTTTTCAATTTGGCAGTAATGATAAGGTCTCACACTATCATCAGTGTGACACCCCTTGGTGTCTTTCTAATCTGATTCTTTATTACTTATCGAAAACAAAGGTCTCACACTAACCTGGTCACTACCTGTTTTAAGGACAATGAAGGGCTCTTGACCTCCGCAGGGTGGAAACCCCACTTGCTTGTTGAACACTTGTGTGAGCTGTTGACTTGAAGGGTGCTATGCAAGTATGAAGGAGCTTCTCGTTCAATGTTGATGGCGTGCTCCTCTCCTTTGCCATCTAGCTGGTTCAGTTCAACCATAATCCTACCTCCTTCCTTCTGTAATGTTCTCAGCGTGGTTTTAAGGGATATATTGGTCATACCCAGAACTGAGTCACCTTGGAGTTTAACCGTTACACCTCCCACTTGAAATTCTGTGTTCTGCTACTTCCAGTTGGTGGTCACAGGGTCAAGTTTTCCAGCCAATGTACACCTACTATCACATTTTTACCTGTTAAAGTTGCAGTTATACCCCCTTGCACTCTCCAAACCTCGCACTGCCTTGCCATTACCATCTGACACCTCAAACCACAATGCCGGTCCATCGGGATTCCTAATTGCTTCACAATATCTAGGGGTATGACATTATGATTCACTTCCCGGATCAATCATTACTAGGTCCTCCCATTCGCCACCATCTTCATGGTATTTGGGTGGTTAACCTGACCACCATATCAAGGGAGATATCTGTTGACATCAAATTTAGGTATCTTCTTATCCAGGCTCACAAGGGTTTTCTTTCCAGCTCTCTCGCTTCTTCTCCTCGAGCTAACAAAGTGTTGTGCTCCCATCTGCATCAGTGATTGCCGATTCTCTATTGTCCGTCACGCTCTTAAAACATAATCCCTTTCCTTCTCTCTCTTCTGTTGCTTTTAGACAACCTTCCAATCTCACCTAGTTTTTTTTAGCTATGGGGATTTCTGAGGAAAGCTTGTTGGATTAGTCTAAAAGAACTGGGGATTGTAATGTTTGGAAATCTGAGAGAAAAACTTCTTTGGTTGAATTTAGCCGAAATGAGCTTGGGGTTTATACTTTATACGGTTTGGGCCAAGGCCGGTGGGGTTAGGGCGGGGTTGATTGCAAGTGAACTAAGATCAAAAAGTGTTTGGTGTTCAGTCCTTTCTGATTGTATATAGATGTTTTATCATTATGTTTTCATCATGTCTCCATACTTTGTTCTATACCAGCAAGGACTGGAGTTTAGGCACAATGACACAAAGCTTTAGAAATGTTCACTGTATTTGACTCACTAAATAAAATTTTGCAATTGATCAGAGATAACATGCCTGAGTTTGCTCAACTTATGCAGATATGTTTTTACATTTGCTGTTGGTGCTGGACCTGTTCCTGGACTGCTCCTCCCTGAAATATTTCCAAGCCGGATTAGAGCAAAAGCAATAGCTTTCTGTATGTCAGTCCATTGGGTAGGGGTTCTGAAAATTTTCTGTTTCTTTAGAAATAATGTATGCCATCCATGTTTTGGACCCCCCCTTATCCAAGCCGAGCAAGGGTAACAGCCTCTTTAGAGGCATTGGGTTAATGCTAATGTGGATGTTGCTGCCAATTTCTGTGGTGTTTAGCTTAGGTTAACTTCTTTGACATTCTTACAGGTCTTTAACTTCTTAGTGGGCTTGTTGTTCCTGCGTCTACTTGAGAAACTTGGACCGCAGTTCCTTTATACTGCCTTCAGCAGTTTCTGCTTAATAGCAGTTGTCTTCGTTAAGAAGAACGTGATAGAGACCAAAGGAAGAACACTGCAGGAGATTGAGATTGCTCTTCTTCCTGATGAATAGAGCAGGTTTTTTTCTGTCTTTAATTTTTTTTGGTGCTCAGAATATAATCATGTTTTTAGTTATATTTACGTGGCTATTTTCTTAAGGTGTTCTTACAACGATAGCAGTTGTAGCAAATCTTGGCACTTCCATACCGAAGATTTAAGAATCAAGCTAGTGTAAGCCACACATGAGACGGGAAGATGAGTAGTAGGAAGGAGGCTGCTTTCAAAAATTACTGTTCATTTCCATCTGGTTTCTAGGATCTTAAGCTTAGGTATAGTAGGCAGCAGTTGTAAGCGGAACATGTAGTATACGATATGAGCTGTGGCCTGTGGTTATACAAGCTAGTGCTTGTATTTGCATATATGAGCTAAATAGCTAATATTCTTTTGTATTTACAGATATTACAGTCTATGTTTTGTATATTTGGCAGGGGGAGATGGATGGGTGGTTATCACCATTCACCATTCACCATTCACCTGTAACCTTGAATATGAACTTGAAAGTTAAAACTTGGGATTTTAGTGATGTTTGATGCTGTTTTATTCTGGAATTAGCCAACAAGAACAATATGATAAACCATACCAAATGATATTGGTACTAGCAAAACGTTGTTTTGGTGTTTATAGTGTCGAAACTAATCTGATTTATTTTGTCAATAGTTGTCTGAAGTCTCAACAGGCATAACTGTTAGGATAGATTTAGGATCTAGAATATCTATCTAGAAGTATCTACCTAGACATGTCTATCGAGAAGTGTTTAGTTCGAGATAATATTTGTTAGTGTATATTTAGTTTAGGATATGTTTTTTTAGTTCTACTTAAATTAGGTTTTATATGGTGTATTATAAATATTCCCTTTGGGTTAATAATAATTTGGACCTCTCTTCCTCAAATCTATTTTGTCAACGGATCAGTTTGCTCCATTTAGCCCTGCTGTAAAAAGTGCTGGTATCACATGGATACTGTAGAGTTTTTCGCCACTTTGTTGTCAATGTTAAAAGTGTTCTTTTAATCCTTTCTTGTAATCGTATATATTGTCTTTCTTTTGTGAAAAAAAAGTTTTTGTATTAAATTTGGACTAAAATCACAAGGAGAGCATGAACTTTGAGGTTCAAATTGAGTAGACTTTGTGTGTGGATTTTCAATTTTGTTTTGGTTGTAACAAATAACAATGACATTAATAAAGGAAGCAGATACTTGATTGATAAAACCATGTTGAAATAGTAATACCAATTTTTTTGGACAATTAGAGAAACAAAGTAATCAATAAAGAATAGTAATTTCAATTCAGATTATACACTTAAAGCGGAAGCTAAATTTATTGAATGCAATTAGTAGAAAATGTGAAAAATTATAGTAGCTTAAAGTAAATTGAGAGAGTTGACTAGAAAAATAATGTCATTCGATTTAATTTTTAACTTTCTTACTGTTTCGACTCAAACTTACTCTGTTCATCAATCTAAGGTAGGATCGAATTTTGACGAGAAGTTTATGTTTCGTTAGTCTTTAGCCTGTACATTAATTTATTTGTTATATTTCAAAGTGTAAATCATCAAATGATGATAGCCTCGTTTGGCACTAGTGTTTTAGGTAGCGGGTAGCGGTTGGACAAGATCGAAACGCCACTTAAGAAAATTGTGAGTGTTTCGTAGGGTAGTGGTTGTAGTAGCGGGTAGCGGTTGGAGTAGATTATGGGTAGACATGTAGTGGTTGATAAACGTTACTATAGGTAATGTTTTGAGATTTATAGGTAGTAGTGATCTAGCAAATATACACTATATAACTAATATTAACCAATGTTTTTAATTTCTTTTTTTCTATTATTATTATTAATTGCCTTATTTATGACATTTTTTTATTTTTTATTTACAATAGCGGGGATGTGATTTCAATACTAATTTTTAAGATAAGATATAACTGATATTTTACAATTTTTTATACTCGTCATTCTACAAGCATTTTCGTTAAAATATTGAAAGTTGAATATTATCTTATATATATATATATATATATATAAGTGAGTTCATATGAGAATGCATACTTATATGAGAAATGAGAAAGAATTTTACTCGCTACACTTTGACTTTCACGCTTGTCGATGGACTACTTTGACTACTAATATCTTTAATTATTTATTAGAGTAAAGTATAAATTTCTGATTTCCTGAAAATATACATTGAGACAAATCCGACAACATATTACATTATAATATTTGATTTTATCTAATAGTAAATAATGCTTGGTCAAATCTCATTCATGAATAGTGGAATTTTCAAAGTGTAGCGAGTAATTCGAAATGGAGGAGGTATATAGAGAAGTATAAAAAAACAAAAACTAATGAGAAGTTAAGAACCCAATCACATCTCCTCTTCTCACTTTCTCAGTCTTCTTTTCCCCTTGTCTTCTCCATCATCGTATTCATCACTCCTCCCAAAAAAATAAAAATGGATTCACCAACATCTTCAAAAAGCTGGAGCATCTATGGAAGAAAAGAAATCACCGCAAAATACGAAATCCAAGAAAGAATCGGTTCAGGTACATACTCAGATGTTTACCGTGCACAACGAAGATCAGATGGTTATACTGTCGCCTTAAAAGAGATCCATGATTATCAAAGTTCTTTTCGTGAGATTGAAGCTCTTCAAACTCTTCAAAATTGCCCTAATGTCGTCGTTTTACACGAGTTTTTCTGGAGAGAAGATGAAGATGCTGTGCTTGTTTTGGAGTATTTAAAGACTGATTTAGCTTCTTTGATAATGGAAGCTAAGAAGAAGAATAATAACAACAACGATTTTCTCTCTCCTCCTCAGATTAAGCGATGGATTGTCCAGATTTTACATGGACTTGATGCTTGTCATCGGAATTCTATTGTTCATCGTGATCTTAAGCCTTCTAATCTCTTGATTTCGGAGGATGGTGTACTCAAATTAGCTGATTTCGGCCAGGTATAATTCGTTCTTTTGTTCCGTGTTTCGATCGGTTTATGAGATTTTGGTGGCATAAGGTTTGGATGAGCTTAATTAGAATATGTTATGTGATGTTAGTGAATATCTAGTTTTGATTGTTGATGGTAATGTTGAATATGAACTATAATTTGCATATAACTAGTTTGATTTTTTATTCTTTTACCATAACAAGAGAGTCGAGTATTTTCAAATAACACCTTATAAATACTCTTATTTAATAACCATCTATGGTCAATTTTACATGGAATATTCTTTTTTTTTTTTTTCATGAAATCTGTCAATTGGTGGTAATATAAAACAAAAAGTTTCTTATAATGATTTAGGCTATATTTGGCAACACTGGGTGAAATACAGGTGAAGCTGATAAGTTGGTTGAAATTTTTTGGATAGCAGAAACTCATAAGCTAGCTGATTGCATAACCTGTTTGGTAAAATTATTTATGACGGTAGCTGAAATATTTTTTTAAGCTAAAAGGAATATAAAAAAAAATTTAGCACCTGACCTCATTTGTTATATTTTACTCCAACTCAATTTCAGTCAAATTTTGGACTTAAATTTTATTTAAGTTCTTCCAACAAACACCACTAATCATGTACGGTGACTTAACATCTAATTAAGCTCTTTATCATTTAAGTCACCTGAAATATTTTCCTAAACAGAGCCTTAATAATAGGGAAATGTTATAGGTAGCTCTTAGAGCTAATAAGCATTAAATACATTTACTCATATAATATTATTTGAAGAATTAATGATACAATCACACGTCACTTGATATAACCTAATGCTTGTTTATTGCTTAGTGTTTCCATTTTGAACTTCTTATAGTTAGTCCTAAAGAGAGTTTTAATAAGAAGTGTGTATAATGTGGTTATTTTGAAAAATTCGACTCTTAAGGTGGTTAAAATCAAATAATCCTAAAGAGTTTTCAGTTTTATGTGACTTTAAAACCTAAATATGTGCTGATGATTCTTAACTATTTGCTTCACATTATCTTGGATTGTAACATGAAGCTGCTACTCATAACTGTTGCTTTCAGGCAAGGATTCTCCTGGAGCCAGGGTTTGTTGCATCTGTGGAGGACTTGCAACACGACGAGCAAAGTATTACTACTCAAGGTCAGTCATCTACACAACAGCCTGAAGTTATCATCAATGACTTGAGTGAACAGGCTTGTGTAAATCAAGAGCAAGTTGAACTAAGCAAAGAAGAATTTTTTAGAGACTTAGTTGAGCGAAAGGCTAAAGCTGCTGCTACTGCGGATGACACAGATAAGGATTCGAATGTCCCTGATGGAGATACTTCGTGTCTTGCTACTTGCACTATGAGTGAGGTAGAAGATGATCTCCTCAAGGGTTCATATACATATGAACCCGATGAAGGTGGGGAGGACAACTATGGTCCTCTAACTTCATGTGTTGGAACTCGCTGGTTTAGAGCTCCTGAGTTGCTCTATGGTTCAACCAACTATGGAGTGGAGGTTGATCTCTGGTCATTAGGGTGCATTTTCTACGAGCTTTTCAGCTTAGAGCCCCTCTTTCCTGGAACCTCAGATATTGATCAGCTCAGTAGAATTTTTAATGTCTTGGGCAACCTAACGGAAGAAAACTTCCCTGGCTGTTCGAACCTCCCTGATTATAATATGATATCGTTTAGTAACATTGAGAAACCCATTGGATTAGAATCACGCTTGCCAAACCGTTCACCTGATGAAATCCTTATAGTTCAGAAGCTCCTGTGCTTCGATCCTGCAAGTAGAGCTACTGCAATGGAGCTGTTACACGACAAGTACCTCACGGAGGATCCTTTGCCGGCTCCAATTTCTGAGCTGAGAGTTCCATTGTCCAGATGTTCCCCTGATGAGGATTCTCCTGGGAATTGGTACGATTACAGGGAAACAGGTTCAGACTCAGATTTTGATGAGTATGGTAGTGTGAATGTGACAAAAACCGAAACTGGCTTCTCAGTTCGCTTTGACTGAGAAGAATGTCAGATCACAGGACCATGTATCAGTCGATACATGCTCTTCAATTTTGATTTCTTTAGTGGCTACTGGTTACCTGAATGATTCTTTGGAATGCCATAGCCGAAGTTGTTGAGGTGTTATGCTGGCTATAGGCATTGTAGCCTGTGGAGCATGTTATCTTCTTAGTTGAGAGACAATGGCCAGTTTTCATGAATGCATTCTTATATGCTTTTACTCTGCTCACTCGTGTGCTCTAAACTATTTTGACCTCTACCATTTTATTCTTAAGTTGATGCACAATAAAGTAAAACAAAAGTGCAGCCTGAAACTTACAAGTTGTATTTGGCAAAGAGATAAACTTTAGGTCATGGAATCTAAACCCGGGGGTTCCTTAATCCTTTCCCTCGGGGTTTGATCTGCTAACTGGTAGAGATCGGAGATACATTAGTCTTGAAGGATCTTTCTTTGTACCATGTATTTTTTCAAAAAACAAACAATGATATCTCGAAATTATATGTTTTTAAGTTCTCACATGTATAGTGTAACTTCATGTATAAGTCTTTTCCAAGTTTTTTTCATAGATAAATTTACTCTAATGTTTGTGACCTTTTCGGTGATAAAATATAGTTTTGTGACAAACATGGTAAGATAATTTCTTGTAAAAAAATCAACTTTTGTGAAATTGGCATATGAGAAAGTCATTCAATTTCATTTCTTTCAGTTCACACTCTGCTTACTCGAGACTCGAGAGAGAGATAAAAACATACGAGGAAAAACAAAAATCATCAAGAGCACAAATCAATATTTTTTTAGTTAACTCCTTTTTCATCTTACATGACCCAATAGTCCAATACCTATAGAGCTATTTTCAAAAAAAAAAAAAAATGACCCAATAACTATAACTACAAGAGTATGGCATGATCAAAGTCTTGATCATTTAGGATAGTGCTACAGCCTACAAAGATCCTATCAATATCAACTCACTCACGTTTAGCCTAAAGAAAATTGAGTTAATTGAATATGTACTTTTATGTTATAGGTACAACAACTCGTATGGGTTGCCATCTTTCATAGTGCTCCTCAGAGGCCCAACTCTATCCAATACTATCTCGTCAACCTCTTACCTCCCTAGTCCCTCCCTCCTTGCTTATTTGAACTCGGGGCATTGCTTTGGAATTCGGAGTGTGCGCTACTACTAACCTACATCTAAGGACGTCTTGAAAATTTTAAGGCCCTCTGCTAATTATAAATATGGGACTTGAATATAAAAATTTATGCATAGGTTTTGAGTTTGTAAATAATGTATTCAACAAAATATATCATTGCTATCTCCTCCAAAAAAAAATATATTATTGCTAAACTAATTTTGACAAAATAAAGCTCGAGTTTGAAAGATATGGTAGCTAAAAAAAACATTGAATTTAAGATTTTTAAGCCCTCTAAAAAGCAGGGTTGTGTTGTTAGCTTTGCACGCCCTATTAGACGGCCCCGCCTACCCCCTCTTCTTCTATTTGATATGTTATTATGTCTCTCCAGAATTCCTAGTGCAGAATTATCAAGACAAGCCAATCTTTGTTAGTTCCAACTCCCAGATTACAGTCTGCCTAATGATCTCTCACTTGTCACTTTTTGTACAGTACTACGCCTTACTAGTATATGATATATTTACAGGGAAAAGAACTTTCAGCATGTGAAGGTAACAAGAAATAAATGAGAAATATGCATATAGATAGTATTAGTCAACAATAACAATATGGCATTGAATGCTCAAACTGATCATCAGCAGTTTCTATGCCTTTGCCATGAGATGGATTTTCATAACTCACATAATATGCCCTATCATGCTCTATAAGTTTGGGAGACCACATTGTCCCCATTACATATGGTATTAAATGGTACCAAATTTCAATAACTTTAGAAAGGACTATGCCTCTTTAACAATGGTCAAAACTGAGAAAGATTGGGTTAAAGGCACAACATTTATTTCACTGGTTGCTGTAAACTGGTGAATACAAGGACCTTAGGCAATAACAGTATAGCACCAACCAGACATCCCGAGCTGCTCGTGCCATATCTGGTCGACTGTGGTGTTGGTCGAAAAAAAAAAACATCGAATGTTGGGCTCGTGCCAATTTTTCAAAAGAGAGGCTCATGCAGAACAGGAGAGAAATTAGGAAAACGGTGACTTTACGAGAGAAATGAGGAAAAAACGGTAACTTCACATGTGGTAACCACGCATCACCATATACCCACTAAAAACCTCATTGCTACTCAACACGAAGAATAGAGGAAGAGTAAAAGATAAAATAGACTATTCATATTCTTTTGAAGCAAACTTTGAATTTCTACTATAAACTCCAACAATAAAGTTATATATTTCCATCGTTGAACATATCAAATAAAAATGTTCATCAATTGGAGGGCCAACTTATAGTATTAATCTTGAGATCCGTTCTATTACTTTAACAAATAAAGACATTGCCAAATTTTGATATTTAAAGTCACTCTCAAAACCCTCTTGTTGCCTTAAGAGTCAGCAAGCTTTTTGTAGACTATGAACAATGAAAGTGACGCACATTGCACAAATTTTAAAATACCTTTAGGAAATGATGTCAATGCAAAGAAAAGATTGATTTACTTTAAGGTTTCAATTTTGAATATCTTTACATAACAAACCATTTTGAAATAATTGCTCCTTGATATAAGATTATAACAACAGTAAAGCTTTAAGAACACAGATGTTCAGAATCTGGTTATCACAAAATGCAAAGAAGTTGCTCTTACAAAACAACTAAGAAACTAAACAAGAGTTAAAAAGACCGGTAAGCGACGAGAGAATGAACAATTCCCTCAAAATGCTTTTAAACTTAGCTTATAATTCCTTAAGCCATAACACATTACATACATTTGATAATTTGATTGTGCGAAATTCAAACCCACAAACCGAATTACTAGTAGAGTGCACATACGACAGTCGACACACCAGCTGCTTTAGTCTCGGAAATCAAGCTCCTTAAATTTTTGGTTACAGTAAAATGGCAATGCTTGTACAAAAAAAGTAGGAATGGGCTTCCTCTTCCTAGCTAAACACCATCAACTAGGCAGCACAACCTCCACACATGATGCCCCTGCATTTCCAACAACACAAAGATATCTATAAATGTCATGCTATTTATGGCACCTTTGACTCACAGATGATAATTGACAATAATGTTCTTCTTTGACACTTGATTGCTGTCATAAACTCATTACAACTAAACCCTTATAGATAATTAGGTAGTACATCGGTTTCTTTATCAAGTTATTGCATTTTTCAGTTTAAATTAGAAATCTGACCATAATTTTTTTACTAATTTAGATTTAAAAAAATCTTATAATACGTAATTAGAGATACTGATGGTCATAAATTTGTATTGGAAACCACAAAAAAACAACTACAACAACCATTAGGAAGAAACGAAGGGAGTGATTTGCGACCTAAACAAAATTTGCTTAACACCTAATTTCATCTAAGCGGTCACAGTGTTTTGATGTGTGATTCTCAAACAAGCAATCCAGAAGTTATATTTCAAAGTAAGACTTTGTTCCTCACCTAAACAGCCTTGAATCAAAGTTATTAGCCCTTAAACGAGCTTGTTTTGCCCAACACAGTGAATCTTTGTTTTGAAAAGTTAATTTATCAAATTGGCCAGAATTCATACAACTGGTTAATGTGATTCACAAGCACAAAATAAGAACTAAAAGCATCTCATAAAATACTTACACAAATGAACAACCAGACTTTCTGCACTTTTTCTTCCGAGGAACTTCTTTCCTCCTTGGAGGTTGAAGAACAACTTTAATAGCGGTATCGAATACAGCTTTGACATTCTAAACAAGCAAAACATGAATATGGTTAAACTCCAATAAATTGATAATATGTTTGCTATCAACCCACGAACGAGTGTAATCTACCTGCTGAGTTTTAGAACTGCACTCTATATAAGCTGCAGCACCAATTTGCTTCCGCAACTCTTCTCCCTGAATAATTCCATGAATATTAACCGTATACTCCAAAAGAAAGGGAGATAAATAGGTAATGTATAGGGGAATACAACATACTTGAGCAGGAGTAATGAGATTTGATCCAGTAGGATCAGCATACCCTCTTTCTTCCCTAAGATCTGGAAAATAATACACATCAAACTACAACTTCAATCTTCTATTACAAAAAAATTCAAAAGATAAAAGCAGAAGCACTTGATTTCTTGCAAATGCATTAGTTTGAATAAGGTCATGTCTTTACCTAGTTTTGTTCCAACAAGTACAATTGGAACATTGGGTGCAAATCGACGAAGTTCAGGCATCCACTGCAAGATTTCAAAATAGTGCATACTCATTAGTAATAAGCATCATAGCAAAGAGCAATTCATATATGACATAGAGAAAATGTACAGCAAATTAAGTGGCATTTTCCTAACAAAACTTATATTACAAGTCGTCGAAATGATGGAATTGGCAGTCTATAAGGCAGTAAGCAGTCTTAAATTTTTAGTAGACAATCACTGATTTGAGATATGTTTTGCTCGGATGATCTAGGAGATTAACTAGGCAGCTTTTATCTTTTTAATCAATTAAGGATAAACATTCCTTAAATCATGATTTTTAGGTGCATAAACATTAAACTTCCAATTAGATGCACACAATAAAGTGGACAATGTAGGTTCAGCTTTCAGTCAAAAGAGAAAAAATCCCAACTTTTGACAATCATGATATAAATTAGTAGTGATATGGCAAACAGAAAAGAAACACTCATGAACCAAACATTACCAAAAGACAAATTTGCC